>NC_064638.1:640857765-641137311 GCF_023864345.2 Schistocerca serialis cubense | reverse complement strand
TGAAAGGTTTCCGACGTGACCATGGCCTCACCACGGAAATAAAAAGTTCGAACACGGGGATTGTAGTTGGAGCTAGACGCATGGGACATTCCATTTCGGGATTCGTTAGTGAATATGATGTTTCGGGCCATCCACTGTGTCAAGAGTGTGCCGAGAATATCGGTTGGACCCTAGAAGACAGGAAACACGTGGTCTTTTCAGCTGAGTCCCGATTTTAATTGGTAAGAGCTGATGGTAGGGTTAGTGTGGCTCAGACCGCACAAAACCATGGACCCAAGCGGTCAGCAAGGCACTGTGGAAGCTGATGATAGCTCCATAATGGTGTGGGCTGAAGTTGAAAATGGGTCCATATGGTGTGGGCTGTGTTTAGATGTTGACTCGTTTGGTCAGAGCCGATCGTTGACTGGAAATGATTATGGTTCAAATGGCTCTGAGCACTATGGGACTTAACTTCTGAGGTCATCAGTCCCCTAGAACTTAGAACTACTTAAACCTAACTAACCTAAGGACATCACACACATCCATGCCCGAGGCAGGATTCGAACCTGCGACCGTAGCGGTCGCGCGGTTCCAGACTGTAGCGCCTAGAACCGCTCGGCCACCCTGGCCGTCGGAAATGATAATGTTCGCCTACTTAGCGACCATTAGTAGCCACTCATGAACTTCATTCCCTACAGCTGTGTCTTGTCGGAAGGCCACAATTGTTCGCTATGGATATGAAGAACATCCTTCACAATTTGAGCGAATGATTTGGCCACCCAGATCGCCCAGCACAGATCCCATCGAACATTTGTGATACGTAATCGAGAGGTCAGTTCCTGCACAAAATCCTGCATCGGCAATACTTTCGCAATTATGGACGGCTTTGGAGGCAGTACGGCTCAAAATTTCTGCAGGGGACTTCCAACGACTTGTTGAGCCCATGCCACTTAAAGTTGCTGCACTATGCCGGGCAAAGGGATATCCAACGTGATATTAGGAGGTATCCCATGACTTTGTCCTTCTGTCACCTTAGTGTATAAAATCTAGTACTTCGCTAATAGACTGGACATGAGCTGGAAGATCAGTATATTTTATGCACATTACGACAGCGATCACGAAGCATAATTGACATATTGTCCATCCCTCCCTCCCTCTCCACCTCCCTCCCTCCCCCTCTCCTCCTCCCTCCCTCCCCCTCTCCACCTCCCTCCCTCCCCCTCTCCACCTCCCTCCCTCCCCCTCTCCACCTCCCTCCCTCCCCCTCTCCACCTCCCTCCCTCCCCCTCTCCACCTCCCTCCCTCCCCCTCTCCACCTCCCTCCCTCCCCCTCTCCACCTCCCTCCCTCCCCCTCCTCATTTTGGTCTCTACATTGATTTTCATCGTTTAGAAGAATCTTTCTTAAATTCAGCTAGAACAGTTTAAGGCAGTGCACGTATGATTGCCGAATGTACGGAAATACATATTTCTAGTCGTTCAGTACGCAAGTTAAAAGGTTCCTTTGACGCTTGTCACAGGATTCTTGTCTTATCCTAACCTAACCTGACCTCACCATATCTCACGCAATAGTTTCCGCGTTGGCTGCAGGCACACACCAAACGACAGCAGCAACGGCGCGTGCTGACGCTAAACATCTGGGAGTCGGGGCATTAGTTGCGGAATTTTCTGCACAGCTAGTCGCTTCTTTTGACAGCAGGAATTGCGACAGGGTAAAGACGAGACAAACCACCGCTGCGGCATCAAGCACGGAAGCTGGTGGTTTGAGATTGCACCACGTCCTTTGTCTGGGAAAGCACATCGCCATTGTCGACTTCCCACGTCTTCCTGTGTCGTCCTACATAACGGCCATTAATAAGAGCGTCGTGTTTCCCGCCCGTATGTGCGCCACGAAGCTGTGCAAGGGTTAGTTTTTGAGGAGGATTTTTCTCTTATTGTAGAATAATGAAAAATCGACGGAGCAGCGCCGAAAGACGGAGAGGACAGTGAACGACGTAGCAGTAATAAAAAACGCGAAAGAGTGTGTGGCGATGGTCCTGTGTTGTATTTATTAATTTCAGTTGAATATCCCGTAGAACATGCCACAGTGCGGACAGAACTAATTGAAAGAAAACAATACGAAATAATGAAACATGGAACCATGATATGCCAAGAGTGCAAGCAACTAAAAAAAAAACAGAATTATCAATATTGATAATAATATACAGTGTGAGACTGAATTTCACGAGTGTGTGTGGAAAATGTGTTCTGGAATTCCAGAAAACTTTAACGTTTTTTTCGCCTCGACAGATGGCGTCGTTGCCTCCTAAAGGACAGATCGCTGCTTCCACTCCCGCCTCGAAGCTGTCCGCAGACTAGGCCGCAGATCGTAGGCCTAGATTACATCTGCCGGCCGGTGTGGCCGTGCGGTTCTAGGCGCTTCAGTCTGGAACCGCGTGACCGCTACGGTCGCAGGTTCGAATCCTGCCTCGGGAATGGATGTGTGTGATGTCCTTAGGTTAGTTAGGTTTAAGTAGTTCTAAGTTCTAGGCGACTGATGACCTCAGAAGTTAAGTCGCATAGTGCTCGGAGCCATTAGATTACATCTGGAATTTTCTCTGCCCCATCAGTTTTTATCATCTTAGCCCCCTGACATTACTCAGCCACAGTTGAGCTTCAGAAGTTGTAGGTGGAGATGTTATGTGAATTAAATCCTAACTTAATTATGAGAACACAAACCAACAAGAACATCTTGTTTAAATTCCATTTGAGTGTGAGTGATATGGTAATCCACACGACTAAGCTTTAGATAAGAGCACACAGTTACTACATACTCTGTAATATGAATGTGTTCTACTGAGATATATATTCTATCGTTGTGGGAGCTTATAACATAACAACATGCGCACTTGCAATTAATCTTGTGATACAAATCGAGCGTTCTTATTATCTAAAAGAAGACTGTTAATTCAAGCAACATACAATAAAGCATATGACTAGCCTTACCCCACCCTCCTTCTAACAATAAGATGTAGACTACAATGCGTATGATCGTGTCCCTCAGTTAAGTGATAGTTACAATTTTCAAGGGAAAAGTTGGAATGACTTTTTGATCATTAAGATAAACTAGGTCAAACATTTATTTTGAATTGGAAAGTTGAAATATTGATACTGTTCTTCATGCGCATTTAATATTACTACTTTCGACGAGAAGGACCGCATCATAAGATGAAATTGTTTATAGGACTATAACACACACAACTTTTTGTGTTACTTGGCTCTGAGCACTAGAACTTAGAACTACTTAAATCTAACTAACCTAAGGACATCACACACACCCATGCCCGAGGCAGGATTCGAACCTGCGACCGTAGCAGTCCCGCGGTTCCGGACTGCAGCGCTAGAACCGCACGGCCACCGCGGCCGGCTTTTGTGTTACTTCTTTGGTGCTCAGTCGGTCAATAATTTATATAATTTCTGGTGCGTGTGTAGAAATTTGCGTTGCCCTTCAGGAGCTCTTTAAAGACTGGCACTGACATTCTTGCCTTAAGCTACCATATGGATTAGTGGTTTCACAGTCTGCTTTTCGTATGCAGACTGCCTTACTGTAAACTTTGTGAATGTGCTGCAACGTGGTACGTATACGTGGGTTAAGCACCATCTTGTACTGCGTAAGGAAACAAGTTTAAAAAATATATGCACCTAAATTCTTGTAATGAGAGTGAGCTTCTCAAAAGCTGTTCCACGTATTTTGCTTACAGGAATAAAGCAAAGCTGTCATTGTGTCAAAGTGTTACTGACCTGTTGAGAACGGAATGTTGTAGACTTGCATCTGTTCATAATCCAAGATTCGGGATGTAGCTACAATTAGTGGATTTCACGCTGCGGTTGGTCGCTATGAGCCGGCGGCCACTGATGTCCCGTTTACCTCGGGGAAGCGATGCAATCTCCGCGGCGACTGGGTGTCCCCAACCCATACTCGCTCTGCTAAGCTGTAGTTCACACCTCGCGTACCCAAGGGAAAACGTTAGCGAGAGTCAGTTCCCTCCACTCTTCCATATACTGCAGATAACTTGTTTCCTGCTCAGTCTTGACAGCATTTCAGTCTGGCCTATTTATGTAGGACATACATCGGGCCATTGAAATAATTTGAAAACAGTAATTCATTACTGCACAAGATGCGATGGCAACAAAGGAGCATTCTTACAATTCAAAGCGGGCTAGACGCATGCCCTAATATCGTCCTCCGAATTACTTGACTTTCAGCCACAGAATCGACCATCATCATCATGTTGACATTTCGTCACTAACAATGGGTTAAGCACCATCTCGTACTGCGTAAGGAAAAGAGTTTGTATACAGGGTGTTACAAAAAGGTACGGCCAAACTTTCAGGGAACATTCCTCACACACAAAGAAAGAAAATATGTTATGTGGACACGTGTCCGGAAACGCTTACTTTCCATGTTAGAGCTCAATTTATTACTTCTCTTCAAATCACATTAATCATGGAATGGAAACACACAGCAACAGAACGTACCAGCGTGACTTCAAACACTTTGTTACAGGAAATGTTCAAAATCTCCTCCGTTAGCGATGATACATGCACCCACCCTCCGTCGCCTGGAATCCCTGATGCGCTGATGCAGCCCTGGAGAATGGCGTATTGTATCACAGCCGTCCACAATACGAGCACGAAGAGTCTCCACATTTGGTACCGGGGTTGCGTAGACAAGAGCTTTCAAATGCCCCCATAAATGAAAGTCAAGAGGGTTGAGGTCAGGAGAGCGTGGAGGCCATGGAATTGATCCGCCTCTACCAATCCATCGGTCACCGAATCTGTTGTTGAGAAGCGTACGAACACTTCGACTGAAATGTGCATGCGCTGCATCGTGCATGAACCACATGTTGCGTCGTACTTGTAAAGGCACATGTTCTAGCAGCACAGGTAGAGTATCCCGTATGAAATCATGATAACGTGCTCCATTGAGCGTACATACTGACGAAACTAAAATGAGCTCTAACATGGAAACTAAGCGTTTCCGGACACATGTCCACATAACATCTTTTCTTTATTTGTGTGTGAGGAATGTTTCCTGAAAGTTTGGCCGTACCTTTTTGTATTTATATACTCGCACCTAAATTCTTGTGATGAGCGAGCTTCTCAAAAGCTGTTCCAATACCAGTATTTGGACCGGTTGAAAGGGCGGATTAAGGCTAGAAGAGGGGAGATGACCTGAGTCAAAAATTTCCAACACAACTCGTTACCTTGTACAGTATTTAATTTTCAGAGTAGCCAGTATTTACGCTGCCATACAGTAGTCTCTGTAAAGATTGTGTGAATACAGGAAGGGCTAAAAAATCAGGCTCAAAGGACAGAAGGGGTCAGGTGTGTTGTGGCATCTCATCTACATCCACGTCTTCGCTCACGGGACACTATTTATGATGTGCAGTTGTACGTAGTTCTTACGGGGCAATCCCAGCATTCATTCTACGTTTCATAATAACAAATGAGATGATACCTAAAGCTTGCTTCGGCTGGGAGTGGTATTTTTTTAAAAATTGCAATGAATTTCGACTTGAAAGACTGTCACTTGACGACGTAACATTGCCAAGGTACATAAATATTTCTCGTGATCGCTGTGTATTATTTATTAGGCTCAAAGCAAGCTGACGTGAAATAGTTTTCACCAAGAAATTAAATACTTCGGGATAAATATTGGTCAAACAAAGGAAATAAGAGTAAAGTAGAACTGGTAACATACGAGCAACAGGTGGGCACTGTCAGCTCATTTTTGCGCCTGGATAGTGGTGACGGAGCTCGAGAAGGCGTGAAGAACCACAAATGCAAATGATGCGTTGATAGAGTTGTATTCAGTAAGCGAAACAAACATCACATGCAACTGTGAATGCTGCCGTACTCTATATTTGTGAACTTTGCAAAGTAGATATGAATATAACATAAGAGTTAGAGAGCTTCATAAATAGGTGTGTGGTGCATTATGAATATCTGGTGGCTAGGAAAAAACCTAAAAAACTAAAAAAACACTAATGAAGTACACTGGAAGAAAACAATCCGCACTCGTGTATAAGACCACATACGTCTGAGCAAATGGACGTGTTTGCGGCACACATTGAGGAAGTCAGATGGAGCAGTCCGGAAGGAGGCATCGGAATGGAATCCCCAGGGATGTATACGAAGGAGGACGACGGAAGGGGAATTGAGGAGAGTCGGCAAGAACTGGTTGTATTTCCGGGAAATAGCCAAGCCACAGACGGATTGAGAGAGATCCTGCGTGCCCTGTGCCCCATAGGGGCCGATAGAAAGTCAGATCAAAGTAAATAGAGAATTTATACGCAGTAATGAAATATTGGAAGCTGTTCTGCGATATTGCCGTTTCTTTGACACAAGAGGGTGTGCTTGCTAACACACACTGGTCTCATGGCGTAGTGCTGCAATCATATTCAAGCTTGACAGGTCAAATACAGTGTACCGGCAACCTTTAAACTATAAGAAGGCGACGCTTGTGTCTTGAGTGAACTTTACTGTTGCAATTATCAATCTGACGCTTGCAGATCGTATTTTAGGCCCACATGCACCAACTTTATTATTATTCATTAATTAAAACTTCCAGGCTGAATTGCCGCGGTCTGTATATAAAACTACTTCCCCTTCCTGACGTTTCGTTGCTTACTGCGGGAAGCATCTTCAGAGGTGAGTCGGCAACTGGCTGCTAGGCACTGGAGGTCCCGCTTATATAGAGCGCTTAGATGGCGCCACCACTCATCACGTGCTTTCGACTTCAAAACTATCGCTGGCTAGTGCCATCTCTCGATTACAGGTAATCGATTGTCACTTCGTTGGTGCAAAGTCGACCGCCATGTCTTGTGTAGTTTTAATCCTCCTTATTTTCGTGCTTGTAGATATCTATAGCTTCTCTATACATGGGGGATAATAATGTGATGTCCTAGGTATCACGTTTGTCTCAGTAAATTTTATTTCGTGATCACCGTCTTTGAAAACGTGTTCCGCTACAGCTGATTTCTCAATTTGTCCCAACACGTTTACAAAGACGGTGATCACGAAATGAAATTTAGTGAGACAAACGTGATAGCTAGGACCTCACATTATTATACCCGCATGTATAGAGAAGCTATAGATATGTACAAGCACGAAAATAATTTTAATAAAAAAAGAAGGATTAGAACTAGACATGGCGGTCGACTTTGCACCAACGAAGTGACAATCGATTACCTGTAATCGAGAGATGGCACTAACCAGAGATAGTTTTGAAGTCGAAAGCACGTGGTGAGTGGTGGCGCCATCTAAGCGCTCTATATAAGCGGGACCTCCAGCGCCTAGCAGCAAGTCGCCGACTCACCTCGGAAGATGTTGCCCGCAATAGGCAACGAAACGTCAGGAAGGAGTAGTAGTTTTATATATGGACCACGGCAATTTAGCCCGGAAGTTTTAATTAATGAATTGGAAACTGTTTTGCGATATTGCCGTTTCTTTGGCATGATAACAGGGGGTGTGCTTGATAACACACACTGGTCACATGGCGTAGTGCGCAATCATATTCATGCTTCACAGATCAAATACAGTGTACCGGCAACCCTGAACTATGAGAAGATGGCGCTTGTCTGTTGAGTGAACTTCACTGCTGCAGTTATCAATCTGACACTTGCAGATTGTACTTTAGACCCACATGCACCAACTTTATTATTGTTGTCGTCGTCGTCGTTTCGAAGGACGTGCAAAAAGCAATGTAACACATTTTTCTTGGCCAATGTCGCTTGAAAAAATACAGAATTTGTTGCGGGACATTGTGGAATATTCTAGCTTCAACCTCAGTAGTTTCGTGCAGTGACGATACGTAGCGGCGCTGTGGGTAGCCTTCAGAATTGCGCCTGCAACGGACGTGCTTTCCAAGCAGAGAGCTGTCATGCGTTCCATTTGGTGGAAATAGAGAGGATCTCAAATGTTCGTAGGCGCTTCCAGACTGTCTACAGAGACCTGGCAGTGAACGAAATCCGTGTGAGTCGTTGGGCGAGGCATCTCTCGTCATCGCTACAAGATCGCGCGAACCTGTCCGTCTCCCGCGTGCCTACCGGCCAATCACAGCTGTGACTCCTGCAGTGTTGGTACTGGCGGACACTATCATTCTGGGTGATCGACGGATCAGAAACAAACACCTCGCTGCACAACTGGCCGTCTCTGTTGAGAATGCTGACAGACTCGTGCACCAGTTGGATTGAAATGGTTCAAATGGCTCTGAGCACTATGGGAGTTAACATCGGAGGTCATCAGTCCCCTTAGAACTTAGAACTACTTCAACCTAACTAACCTAAGGACATCACACATATCTGTGCCCGAGGCAGGATTCGAACCTGCGACCGTAGCAGTCGCCTGGTTCTGGACTGAAGCGCCTAGTACCGCTCGGCCACCGCGGTCGGCCCACCAGTTGGATTACTCAATGTTGTAAGCGCGCCGCGTTCCTACGGCCACGGACGTCGTTTAGTCTCTCACGGTATCGGGCTATCCGCTACGCCTCGGGACATCGTGGAAGCCGACCTGCTAATTTGCGTCACGCTTAACCGCTTCCTGCCAGACACCTCAGCTTGCAGCTACGAATAGCGCAACTAACGAAGCCAGAAACGCTACCACTGGGCGCGAAAAGTACACGAACTCGACAAAACTGGAGCAAACAGGAGATCTGCAGACAGTGAGAAAGGAAGCGCCCTTCGGGACGCACCACAAAAATCCTAGCTTGCCGGCGTGGAGAGACGAGTAGCGATTAATTGTTTTTGAGCGGGCTGTCGCGAGGCGAGGTGACCGTGTCGGCAGCTTGTGCTCGGGCCGCAGCTGGCCACGCCCCGCACCGCAGCGCGCTCTTGCTGCTTCACAGATCAAACGCCGCTTGCCGCCAGCGAGAATGGCGCGCGGTCGCGCCTTCCATCGGGCACCCTCTCAGGATCGATGTCGCGTTGGCTTAGCAGCGGCGGCAACTCGAGTTCCAGCTTACTTCTTCGGCCGAACAAATATTCAGAAATAACATGGTTTACTGTGGTAAACATTTGAGACGCTGAAGGCAGTAGATCCCAGCGGCCAGGTTGTTGCCCAGTTCATTAACTACTGCAAGGCGTTCGATCCGTACTTCACCATCACCTGACTGACAAAAGTTGGGCGCACGGACATCGGGTCATCTGAAAGTAGAAGAATGAGATTTTTCACTCTGCAGCGGAGTGGGCGCTGATATAAAACTTCCTGGCAGATTAAAACTGTGTGCCGGACCGAGACTGGAACTCGGGATCTTTGCCTTTCGCGGGCAAGTTTTGCAGGATAGCTCCTGTAAAGTTTGGAAGGTTGGAGAAGAGGTACTGGCAGAAGTAAAGCTGTGGGGACGGGGCGTGAGTCGTGCTTGGGTAGCACAGTTGGTAGAGCACTTGCCCGCGAAAGGCAAAGGTCCCGAGTTCGAGTCTCGGTCCGGCACACGGTGTTAATCTGCCAGGAAGTTTCATCTTAAAGTAAAAGTAACTTTTGGCATAACCCAAGGAAGTGTTGAGGCTCATTACCCTTCACAGTATACCAAGGTACCACAACAAATACGTTACACTTTCCCCATGATCAGACCATTAGCGCGACAAGAGAAGAGAGAAAATGCACAGTTGTGCTGCAGTGCGCGTAACAGGTACATCACAGTATCGGAATGAAACTAGAAATGTACTACAAAGTTGGAGAACGCGTTGACAGTAAGATTCCATGAGGGCAAAATGTCTAAATAACGCACAGGTTCACCGTGAAATTCCGGGGATATTTGGGCCAAGTACAGTATCGCGTATAAGCATAGTCGAATGGTGCCAACAAATCAACAAAGACCGCAAAGACGTGGGTCTTTGTGACGGGGAAGGAACGCCATCGACTTTGGCCACGACAACGTCCAGGCAATCTAGAAACTGACTAGCAGCATTCGTAGATTTTCCATTGACGAGGGCGTACACACGGCGGTTCTCGAATGGCTCCGTGACCGAGGAGCGGATTTGTATCGCTCAGTAATTGTTGATGACAGTAATACACAGAAGAATGGAAAACAAAATTGAGGATCTTTTAGATGACGATCAGTTCGGCTTTTATGAAAGGTAAAGGCACCAGGGAGGCAGTTCTGACATTGCAGTTGATAATGGAAGCAAGACTAAAGAAAGCTCAAGACACGTTCATTGGTTTTATCGACCTGGAAAAAGCCTTCGACAATGTAAAATGGTGCAAGAAAAATAGAGATAAGCTATAGGGGAACAATGAGATAGGAAGACAAAGAAGGAAGAGTACGGATTAATAGTAGTCTTTCGCCCCTGCAGTTTAATCAATACGTCGAAGAAGCCATGGCGGAAACTCGGGATTCAAGCTAGGGATTAAAATTGAAGGTGAAAGGGTATCAGTCTTAAAGATAACCTTATTTGCTATTCTCAGAGAAAGAGAAGAAGAATTACACCATCTCTTGAATTGAACGAACGATCTAGGAGCTCAGCATTGTATGGTAGTCAAACATGGAGTGTGGAAAAGCAAAACAGAAGAGAATCGAAGCATTTAAGATGTGCTAGTACCAAAGAACGTTGAAAATTTGATGGACTGATATGGTGAGGAATGTGGAGATTCTCCATAGAAGGAAAGGAATATAAGGAAAACATCGACAAGAAGGGGCAGAATGATAGGACATCTGTTGAGACATTCGGAAATGACTTCCTTGGTACTAGAGGGAGCTGTAGAGGAAGGCAGAGACTCGGATACGTACAGCGCATAATCGAGGATGTAGTACGCAAGTTCTAATCTAAGATAAAAGGTTCGGCCCAGGAAAAGAATTCGTGGCGGTCCGCACCAAACCA
The DNA here is from genome assembly GCF_023864345.2 of Schistocerca serialis cubense. Lineage (NCBI taxonomy): Eukaryota > Metazoa > Arthropoda > Insecta > Orthoptera > Acrididae > Schistocerca > Schistocerca serialis. Next base: position 641,126,475 of record NC_064638.1, on the reverse strand, counting down.
GTAAGAAGACTGACGGCTCGAAAAAGGAATTGAAGGTCGAACGTCCCGACCTTTGCTTACAGAGATTTGCTGAGTTCGGCAATGTCATGTATGTGTGTCGCTGCGAACTGGAATTGCAGGGTTCAGTAAAAATTGCGTGGCCTCCTATATTAATGCATATCGTATTTTTTGAAGTCCTGTCGTATATAAAAATGGTAAAGTGGATGACGTTGGAAAGGGATGAAGCTGTTCACGGCTGATGCTTTGTTTAGGGAGATCGCGAAGCCAGTAGGCCCTAGCGAAATGCTGGAATATCTGCAGACGATCGGCTTTTGGTCCAGAGATTAGACAATGACCAGCGACACCAGGGCTAAGAGATAGTTTGGCGTTAGCAAGTACAACTTCGACAATGCCAGTCGCGAAATATTACAGTAGATAACCGAGAACTTTGTTACGTCACTTCATGCCCTGCCATGTGATAGTGAAGTGAAGTGAAACGTGAAGGGACACGTACAGCACGAAAGCGTACAGGCCGACCTCGTCTGTTGACTGAAAAAACCGCCGACATTTGAACAGAGTCCTAATTTGTAATAGGCAGACATCTATCCAGCCTGTCACACAGGAATTCCAAACTGCAACAGGATCCAATTCAAGTACTATGACAGTTAGGCAAGAGATAAGAAAACTTGGATTTCATGGTCGAGCGGCTGCCCATGAGCCACACATTGCGCCGGTAAATGCCAAACGACGCCTCGCTTGATGTAAGGAGCGTAAACATTGGACGATTGAACAGTGGAAAAACGTTGTGTGAAGTGACGAATGGCGGTAAACCATGTTTGACGAATGGCGGTACACCATGTTGCGATCCGATGGCAGGGTGTGGGTATGGCGAATGCCCGCTGAATGTTATCTGTCAGTTTGTGCAGTGCCAACGGTAAAATTCGGAGGCGATGGTGTTTTGGTGTGGTCGTGATTTTCATGGAGGGGGCTTGCACCCGTCCTTTGGCGTGGCACTATCACAGCACAGGCCTCCACTCATGTTTCAAGCACCTTTCTGCTTCGCACTACTGAAGAGCAGTTCGGGGATGGCGACTGTAGAGTTCAGCACGATCGAACACATGTTCATAATGCACGGCCTCTGGCGGAGTGGTTACACGACAATAACATCCCTGTAGTGGACTGGCCTGCACAGAGTCCTGACCTGAATCCTATAGAACACCTTTGGAATGTTTTGGAACGCCAACTTTGTGCCAGGTTTCACCAACCCACCTCGATACCTCTCCTCAGTGCATCACTCCGTGAAGAAGGTGCTGCCATTCCCCAAGAAACCTTCCAGCATCTGATTGAATGTATGACTGTGAGAGTGGAAGCTGTCATCAACGCTAAGGGTGGACCAATGCCATATTGAATTCTAGCATCTCCGATGGAGGGGGCCAGAAACTTGTAAGTAATTTTCAGCCAGGTGTCCGGATACTTCTGATCACATAGTGTAGATAGAGTAGTGAACCATATTTTACACCATAAGGTGCAATGAATGTACAGGACTGCGAATTTAGGGTACTGTTTGACCACGTATTGTGCGCGAAGATCCGTTGCACTCGCCCTATGTCGCTAGTTGGTGTAGATTCGCAAGTACCTTTATACTCGGTCCCGTCCTTTTTTCAAGGGAACGCATCCAGAAGGGTTGTCGGGTGTACCGTGAAGATGTTATGGAGACCTCCTTGCATAGCATGTGATTACTGCTTCGGAACGGCGCAGCCGCGTGGAAGCCACTACTTGTCACGCACAATGGGTAATAATAAAACCAACGTTACACTTTATTCACTTGTTTTCCCATTTGTGCCCACATCCCGTTCATAAGCGTTTATATACGTCAGTTTTGGATTCAGAGCGCCAGATTTGTAGCCGATGGCAAAAATTGGAATCTTTTTTACCCCCTCTATCTGTTCCCCATGAACGCGTTAGCATATCTACGAAGTTCCGTTGCCAGTCCACACTGGGCCTCCTTAAGTTGCTGCACTTGAATGACAACCACCCGGTTGTCACTCATGTTGTCGTTGTGGACTCAATGAAATGTTTCTTTTATTTCTGCATGTGCGGCACTTAGTGTTCGGCAACACAGGGTGTTGTTGTTGTTGTTGTTGTGGTCTTCAGTCCTGAGACTGGTTTGATGCAGCTCTCCATGCTACTCTATCCTGTGCAAGCTTTTTCATCTCCCAGTACCTACTGCAACCTACATCCTTCTGAATCTGCTTAGTGTATTGATCTCTTGGTCTCCCTCTACGATTTTTACCCTCCACACATCCATAATATCTAATTACGCACAGTTTCGTAGCAATAGTTTCGTACAACCTAAGGAATCTCCTACTATTGTTGGTTGGCGTTGTGACACTAGAAATTGCATGAAGCTGATAACGTAAGGAAGTAAATGAAGATGTAGTGGTAAAGCACTGGACTCTCATTCGAAAGTACGGCTTGTTAAACCCCCTACTGGCCATTCGGATTTAGAATACTGTTCGCTCCCTGAATCGAAAACTCACAAGGCAGCGTCCTTCCACAGTCGCGGCGTGCGCTCAGCCGCTAATGACGACGACGACGACGACGACGACGTCCTTCCGTGATAAGTAACGCTTAGCAATAATTGTCACTGCCGACTTCTGTGTGTGGAAGATGTATTTGCGTGTGTGCGTGGATAATGCAGCAGCAGCAGCAGCTCCGCAGCAGTCAACTGGAGGTGGAGGGCGTGGCACTTTGCCGAGCAGACGGCCCAGTTCCCACGGCTGCTGCCTGACAGCTGTCAGCCAGTTTGTGCCGTTCTCCCACACCTGGATCTCTCGCCTGATTTTCTCATCCGGCACGGGTTCAAAAATGAGCGTAATGTTTTTGCATTTGAATGTTTTGAGACTGTACAAAGAGATGTGAAATAAGACTGTGACTGTAAAACGAGATAATAACAATTTGAAGGTCGCGTTTACTATGGGCGTGAGTTTGTTGAACTCATTAGTTTCTCGAGCAGCGTGCGCAAAATCTTGTGCGAGTAGGCACAAAATAGCGAACTACACGTACATTCACTCCTTGCGTTCGCTGACAACTCAGAATAAACAATGTCAATGCTTGTAGTACAGTAGAGAGCAGTTACTTGATTCGCATCGTAAATAGTAAAGTATTGGAAGAAGTAGTGAAAAAGAGCACTGACTCTTGTTAAAGTTGTAATAGCGGGGATACTTCAGAAGTGCAGTGGAAGGTTGCTGTCGTCAACAGAAGACAGATATCAGTATTGAGTACTGTGCTGTACAAAGGCCTCCACTGCATTGAGGCCAACAGACATGAAAGCTTATAAAGTACAGTACAGAGTTACCAAGAAGATAAGAGTGTACATATGGTCATGAACTGAAAAATTTTGGTCCAGCGAGTAAGTTTGTGTTCTGCTGTACACACCGCTTGAGAGGCATTGTGGACCAGGACTGAGTGGTAGGCCTGTGTACGACGCCTCATGGAATACTAATACTCCGATGTGCCATCAGAGTGAGAACAGCAGGAACGAAGAGAGGAGTGACTCTTAATTGCCCGAAACAACTGATTTATCTCCGTAATCGCAGTAACATAATTATTCTCTGGGATTATTATTGAACGTACATACAAAGAACTGACTATTGTTTGTATGTGTGCAGTATGGGGGATTGTCGGCCGGGGTGGCCGAGCGGTTCTAGGCGCTACAGGCTGGAACCGCGCGACCGCTACGGTCGCAGGTTCGAATCCTGCCTCGGGCATGGATGTGTGTGATGTCCTTAGGTTAGTTACGTTTAAGTAGTTCTAAGTTCTAGGGGACTCATAACCTCAAATTTTAAGTCCCATAGTGCTCAGAGCCGTTTGAACCATTTTTATGGGGGATTGTACGCTGATGAAAACATAGGTCAATAATAAAGGCAAAAAAGTTTAACTATAGGAAATCGAAGAGGTAGTTTCTGAAGCTGATCGTCTCCACAAATTACAGTAAACCTGAAATACACTGAGGCGACAACAATCATGGGGTACCTCCTAATACCGTGTCGGAACACCACCTGCTCGCCGTGGTGTCGCAACTCGACGTGCCGTGGACTCAAAACGACTTCCGAATTCCTCTGCAGAATCATGAGCCATGCTGCTTCTGCAGCCGTCCATAATCGAAAAAGTGTTGCCGGTGCAGAATTTTGTGCACGAACTGAACTCTCGATTATATCCCAGAAATGTTTGATGGGATCCATGTCGGGAGATCTGGATGGCCAAATCGCTCGCTCGAATTCTCAAGAATGTTCCCCTTCAAACGCACAGTGAACAATTGTGGCTCTCTGACAAGACATCGTTGTTACGAAATCATGAAGTTCATGAATGGCTAAAAATCATCTCCAGATAGAAAAACATTGCTTCAACTGAATCCATCATTACCTGGAAATGGCAGAGGACCCAATGCATTCCATGTAAACACAGCACACACTATTATAGAGCATCATCAGCTTGCCCAATGTCTCGTTGGCAACTTGGGTCCATGGCTTCGTGGGGTCTCTGCCACACCCGAACCCATCCGTCAGCTCTTAACATTTGAAGTCTTATCTGACCAGGACACGGTTTTTCAGTCGTCTAGCATCCAACCGATATGGTCACGCGCCAAGGAGACGCGCCGCAGGCGATGTCGTGCTGTTAACTAAGGCACCTGCGTCGGTCGTCTGCTGCCATAACCCATTGACGCCAGATTTCGCCGCACCGCTCTAACGGATAAGTTCATCGTACATCACACATGGATTTCTGTGGTTGTTTGGCGCAGTCTTGCTTGTCTGTTAGCACTGACAACTTACGCAAATGCCTCTGCTCTCTGTTAGCCGGCCGCGGTGACCGAGCGGTTCTAGGCCCGTCTGTCCGGTACTGCGCGACTGCTACGGTCGCAGGTTCGAATCCTGCCTCGGACATGGATGTGTGTGATGTCCTTGGGTTAGTTAGGTTTAAGTAGTTCTAAGTTCTAGGGGACTGATGACCTCAGAAGATAAGTCCCATAGTGCTCAGAACCATTTGAACTATTTTTTTTTTTCTGTGTTGGTTAAGTGAAGGTCATCGGCCACTGCGGTGTCGCGTGGTGAGGGTTAATGCCTAAAATTTGTTGTTCTTGAAACCGTGAATCTCAGAATATTAAATTCCCTATAGGTTTTCGAAATGGCGTGTCCCATACAGCATCTCCAACTACCACTCCGTGTTCAAAGTCTGTTGATCCCAGTCTTGCGGCCATAATAAATTCTGAAACACTCTCTCATGAATTACCTGAGTACAAATGAAAGCTTCGCCAACGCAGTGCCCTTTTATGTCTTATGGAAGCTGTCTTACCGCCAGCTGTATTTGTGCGTATCGCTATCCCTTGACTTTGATCACTTCTGTATATGATCAACATAATAATGGAAGGAGTGATACAGAGAAAAGTTGTTTGAGCAGAGAAAGATTGAGTAGTTAGTGTACTGTTTCCTGACCTAGCTATAAAAAAATGGCTGTGTGCTTCCTTCTTGCAATAGAACTGATAATTTGTACATACAAACCAAATGATTGAGAGCAATCAGTACTGCAAAATGTTTATTCGTTGGAATAGTGTTCCAGGAATCGTAGATTCATTCTCAAACCATTGCCTCGTACATTTTAAGGCTCAGTAGAGAAATTCATGAACTCGTTGGTTATTTCCAAAAATAAAGGGAGATTTTCAACACACGTCTCTTCACATGCTACATTAACTATCACGTATCTACCACCAGCAACCAACTCAGGCTAACACCAGATCTGAACCGATAACTTAATGATGCAAGTGCTCTCCAAAGTTAGTGTACTGCAATGAGAGATTTACATAGTTGAAGTATTTCATTTATATGGTGTTTGTTCTTTCGGACACTCACCAGAATAGAAACCTTTTTCGGAATCGGCAAACTGCTGCGAGTAATGGTAATGGACTAGGGACAGTACATTAGTAGTTAGTGGATAAGTTGAGAATTTAGATTTCACGGAAGTGCTGTGGTAGTTCGTGCAGTTGCAGTGACCATTGTGTCTGGATGGCTCAGTGATCAGAGCATCTGTCTAGTACGCAGGAGAACCGGGTTCGAAATCAATCCACCACAAATTTCAACTTTGTCCTTGGATTTCAATCACCGCCCGCTTGCAGCCAATGACTGTAATTCCTGTGTGTCGTATTTCACCTGGTATTTAAAAAAAAATTATCTCAGCAAGTAACTGATTACCAATTTAAATTTTTGCGTATTAATATTATGCGTTCAGAAGTGCGCAAATAATTAACTTTTTCGGATATTACACTTTTACATTGCGATGAAAAAAAGCAAAAAACTATAGTTGGTTCGGATGTGTCGAACGCACGCAACAGCGGTCATGCATGCAGACATTACTGCGAAAAGGAAGATAAAATAAGCAAAATAAATCCCACGTCACGAAAATAAAAAAAGAATAAAAAAAGAATAGAGCGATGAAACGTCGCGACAACGAATGAAGTGAGGGTTACGTAGTGGAACGGAATCATGGCCGGTAAAAGCGTTACAGTATCTCGTTCAAAATATTGAAGGAAAAAAAAACTTGTTGGAGGTGGCAACTAATCAGATGAATGTAAAGCCGTTTCATCCGTATTTGTCGCCAGTGTGCGAGAGTAGTTTTCATACAAATTAGGAGGCTGAAAACCGCACCGGCGCAAAAGTAGACGAGGACGAGGTCCGCGGCGCAGCGCCGCGAAGGTGCTGCCCCACGGCGGCGGAACAAAGGAGCTCCACTTGTTTGAATGCCGGCGGACCAGAGAGTGTCATTAAGACTTGTTATCTGCGACTGCGCACGCCTTAATGCTCTGTGCGTTTCCCCAGCGCATTATACGCGCAGTCTGGAGCTGCGCCAAGGCCCTGCCCCGTATAAGTCACGGCCGAGGGGCGCGCGGAGCGGCGCGGCCATTTAGCACAGTGGCCGGACCGCGCCAGAGGCTGCTGGACGCAGACGGTGCGTCGCGCTGAAGGGCGCTCTTCATCTACTGGGACAGGCTGCACCTGCCGCCGGGCAGCTGGAAATGAGGACGAAAAATGCGAGGGCGCGGAGAAACGCGACGGAGATTAACCGACGGCGGACCAAGTCAGAACTGCTACAGGGTCGGTGGGAAGAACGGATGTTTCTATGCTGCTGCACCCATACGGGTTATGGCGGCCCATATTCGTGGTCCTTAGGCGCAATGGATGTTGGCGGCAGTAGAATCGTTCGGCACTCAGCTTCACAGTTCCCCGTCACTGGCTGTTCTTCGAACACACAACCTCGGCATCTTCCCAGATCTCTCTCTCTCTCTCTCTCTCTCTCTCTCTCTCTCTCTCTCTCTCTCTCTCTCTCTACCGTGGCTCACATTTACCTGCTCAACACCCGAACTCCGTTAGTTGCCCAAAACTGTACATACCGTCACGAAAAAAAATCCGCAACTAACAGCAGACCTGTTATTTTCTCTTCTCGCAACACCTTGGTGATATTAAGCAGAGGAGTAGTTATGTGGGTGTGTGGTGTCTTGCTGTTTGAAAGAACAGACAACATGTACTCACGTAATTGCTCCGCATCGATGGGCTATGAATATTCCACCACCTTCAGTGTGAATGACAATCACGTTAGAACCCTGCGGGCATCTCAAAAGTAGCGAACATGGGATGGGGACTGCAGATAGGTGATGGTAGGTGGGGGATTGGCCGAGCGGCGTACCGCAACAGTCCTCACAATTGCGATACACGCTGTGCCGAGTAGCGCAGTGGTTAACGCAAAAAATTAGTAAGCAGGAGATACCGGGATCGAATCCTGATCCGGCACACATTTCCTCTCGTCTCTGCTGACTCCGAATAAAGTTCCTATGCAACTGATACAACGAATTCCTTCTCGTTCGTTTCCTTTCTTCTCTCCGCCCCCCCCCCCCCCCCCACCACTTCAATTTACAAGGGAGTACTGTTACATGTAAATTACAATTTTTTAAAAATCAGATTATAATTTAAATGACCTAATGATAATGACTAAAACGTGTTAAAAGTACGTAATAAGCAGCTTCAATTGTACATACACTGTGTGATCAGAAGTGTCCGGACACCTGGCTGAAAACGACTTAAAAGTTCGTGGCGTCCTCCATCGGTAATGCTGGAATTCAGTACGGTATTGGCCCATCCGTGGCCTTGATGGTAGCTTCCACTCTCGCAGGCATACGTTCAATGAGGTGCTGGAAAGTGTCTTGGGTAATGGCAGCCCGTTCTTGACGGAGTGCTGCACTGAGGAGAGGTATCGATGTCGGTCGGTGAGGCATGGCACGAAGTTGACGTTCCAAAACATCCTAAAGGTGCTCTATAGGATTCAGTTCAGTACGCTGTGCAGGTCAGTCCATTACTGAAGCGCCTAGACCCGCTCGGCCACAGCGGCCCGCTCTCTTCAACAGTGCGAAGCAAGAAGGTGCTTAAAACATCAATGTAGGTCTGTGCTGTGATAGTGCCACGCAAAACAAGGGATGCAGGCCTCCTGCGTGAAAAAGACGACCACACCATAACACCACCGCCTCCGAATTTTACTGTTACCACCCCCTGCCATCGGATCGCCATATTGTTTACCGCGATTCGTCATTCCACACAACGTTTTTCCACTGTTCAATCGTCCAATGTCTACGCTCCTTACACCAAGAGAGGCGTTGTTTGGCATTTACCGGCGTGATGTGTGGCTTACGAGCACCCGCTCGACCAGTAAATCCATGTTTTCTCACCTCCCGCCTAACTCTTACAGTACTTGCAGTGGATGCTGATGCAGTTCGGAATTCCTGTGTGACGGTCTGGATAGATGCCTGCCTATTACACGTTACTACCCTCTTCAACTGTCGGCAGTCTGGGAGTCAACACACGAGGTCGGCCTGTACGCTTTTGTGCTGTACCTGTCGCTTCACGTTCCCACTTCACTATCACATCGGAAACAGTGGACCTAGGAATTGATCATGAGTGTTGAAATCTCGCGTACAGACGTATGACACAAGTGATACTCAATCACCTGACCACGTTCGAAGTCTTGAGTTCCGAGGAGCGGCCGATTCTGCTCTCTCAGGATGTCTAATGACTACTGAGGTCGCTGATACGGAGTACCTGGCATTAGGGGGCAGCACAATGCACCTAATATGAAAAACGTATATTCTTGGTTGTGTCCGGATACTTCTGATCACATAGTGAACGTTGTTGGGAAGATATTTTTAACCTAACGATAACACCTGCGGATTGTACCAAACGAAGTTCAATAAGTATAGTCTCTCCATTTTTGCTATAGCCCAGTTTTGTTCTGTTTGAATGCTTTTCTTTGACAGTTGTTAGCTGACACTATTTATCAGAGTGTGAATCTGATCCTGCTTGTATTAATCACAAAAATTTCTCGGTGTTATAACAAGATTGAGAACTGTCGCAGAAATTTGTCGTCGTCCTAAGCGCAGGGGACTCATCCTTCGAAATGTACATAAGCGCTCTTCTACCTGAAAACCTTCATGTAACTTACTCGCACAACAATTTCTTTAGTTTCATTCATGACCCAAGCGTCTGTAAAGTTGAACAGACTTTTTATACGACACATTTTGTATATAACCATCGTACTTGTGTGTGGGAGTAGTTTGATCCATTGAATATGAATAAATATAACTCTCGTAAGTAATTTATAAAATCAACTTACTTCCAAGATTGATTAGTCTTAGTTATTTTCATTTATATTCAATTAATACCCAATCAAGTGTCCACACATTGTGTCAGACAATAATTCAACCCAAATTTCCCGCTGTCGCCTTAACCACTTGGGCCTTCCCCACGGTTCCAGGAGTGGCCCAAGTCCCCATTTGTCCTGGTGTCTCTCTCTTGTGCTCGCACTGTATTACTGAGTTTCCGCGCAGTGTTCGTGCCCTGATCGGCACAGAGTTTTATTTGTTCTGAAATATTCTACAAGTAATGCGGAAGCATCGCAGTTTGCGAGTTCATTCGTAATTGAACACTGCCCTGCAGTAAGTTTAACTCTGTCCCACATCACTGCTTCACAAAGCTATCTGGCTCGCATTTTAATCTCTTTGATTCAATTTTTTATGGGGAGAGGGAGCGGAGGTCAGTGTATCATGAATCTTCTGATGGTTTGAAGGGGCCAGCAACGAATTACTCTCCTGTGCCAACCTGTTCAACTCAGGGTAGAACTTGCAATCTATTACCTCATTTGTTAGTTGAACGAATTGCAGTCTGTCTTCCATACCAGTGCCAGGGAAGGTATTCCCTGTGTCTTAGCATACGTCCTGTCCTGTCATTATTTCCCTGTATTCTATTCATCTCTGATTCTGCGGAGAATGCCCTGAATCCTAATCAGTCCACCTAATTTTCAACATCCTTCTATAGCACCACGTCTCACACTTACGATTCTCTTCTTTACCGGTTTTCCCCTTCGCTTCCGTGTAGTATTGTTCCAAAAGTACGTTCTCAGAAATTTCTTCCTTAAATCAGGTCTGATGTTTGATACAGACAGACTTCTCTTGGCTAGGAATGTCCTCTGTCTATACTACTCTGCTTTGTATGATCTTACTTCGTTTGCCATATAAATTACTTTGCTTCCATCGGAGCAAAAGCAATAGGAAATTCACTAATTGTAAATGTACAAGTCACACGGAATAGAAGTGTGACTTATCAGTTAATAATACTGAAAAAATTATGATTCATGTAGTGTTAGATTGAGTGACCAGTTTAAGTCCCATAACACAGGTGACAAAGTGCATCCTATTACCTGGAAACTTTGGGTCTTCTGCTTCGAGGACTGTGAACAATCAATTAATGTATTTTCCATCAGTTGCTGCCAACAAATTAGTTCACATTACCTGCAGCAGGCGAGGGTTTGCTACTTGGTGAAATGTCGATTTAAATTTAACTATTCTAGCGATAAATCTTTAATAACGGAAAACAATTCTGCAGCATTGGCGGTATTTTTCATTTATGCTTCAAATCTGAAAATTTTGAAAGTTAAAGACGATGTACACTCAAACTCCAACTGAGTTTATGACGACTGAACTCTGGCTATAGGATGTGTTAGATGATATCTCCTTAATAAACGTGACATGACCCGGAATAATACCCACAACTTCTTACGTCACTGTAGCTAGAAGACGACTGAACTCTGGCTATAGGATGTGTTAGATGATATCTCCTTAATAAACGTGACATGACCCGGAGTAATACCCACAACTTCTTACGTCACTGTAGCCAAAAATTTGTGTATAAGAATTCCCATCTTCCCTATTTAACCAGAAAAAAGCCATATTTTTAAAACATCGTTAAATGGTTAAATTTTGAAGCCACCGTTTTCGAGGTAATCATTCGTGACAGCTCGTGTGAAAGCGTTTTTAAACTAGCCTACCACATGTCGGAACGAAAATTACGAACACCAAGTGCCCCCGCAGGGAGCGGCATGAAATTAGCCGCATACAAAACAGCAGCGGCGAGAATTATCAGCACGATCTGAAACTGTTTTGCCTAACGGCGCGGATAAAAAATAAAGAGACTGATGGATTTGGCAGTCTGAGTTTACAGTCGATGAGGGAGCGCCTGAGCGGCGATTGAATTTAGTTACGACCGAATCGCAAACACGCAGCTTCACGGCTACTTGCTAAATAAACTACGTCAGCATGGGCTTGGATGGGTAATGCAACAAAACGGACACACTTTCCGATATGACATCCAACGAAAAGGCGGCTTTAGCTTGACAGATTCAAACCAGAGTAGTGGTTTGTGTGTGTGTGTGTGTGTGTGTGTGTGTGTGTGTGTGTGTGTGTGTGTGGGGGGGGGGGGGGGGGGGGGTGCGCTACCAAATGTATTCTCTTGTTTTTCTAGTGTGGCAATTTGTTGCCTTAATATTGTGTATTTAGCTTAATTATATGTTATTGTGGATGTGTAAACATTCTTTATGACTTTGTTTTTGCTTTGGCAAATAGTGACTTCTCCGTTAATTGATGAATCAGTGTGTAGCATGGTTGTAAGCACACAGTAAGACTTACGTACTATAGTAAGTTATGCAGCACTGAGAATTTTTTTGTTTTGTTTATTGCATATTTAAAAACTGCATCTCGTATTATAAAAACATGGCTTACATTGTAGAATTAGACATGCAATTACTGTATAAATTCTTTGCTGTTACTAGCAAATACTGTTTTCACTAATAAAAACCAAAGTAATGACGATGAGTAACAAGGAAAAGTAGCTAGAGGAAACGGAGGGTTTTAAATAATAAAATGTTAGCAATTTATAGAAAAAAGACACGAAGCGAGATATATACAGCTTCTTTTTATATTAAAACGAAACCGCTGAGAAAACAAAGAAGTATCTGAACTATTGACAAAAGAATTCGAATGACTGTGTGTTACATCGTCACTTGACATTTTACATTCTGAAGTTAAAATTCCAAACTAGGCACACTTAAATTGTCGAGAATATGTAGGAAGGCTTCAGTTTTATTCATCTTCCAGTGCTGAACAAATTGTCAACATTCTCATTTTCATCACAAATCTTTCGTTTCCGAAATCTGTTGGTTCTTTTGAAGTGAAACTTGTGATGGTTTAAGACTGTGTCAGAGAGAGAGATGCGAACTCGTTACCTTTGCCTTTCGCGGGCAAGTGCTGTACCGATTTAGCTATCCAAGCACAGCTCACAACCCGCCCACACAGCTTTACTTTGGCCAGTACCTGGCGCCTCCTACTTACCAAACTTGTCAAAGGTCGCCCTTCGAAATTTGCAGGACTAGCTATGCTGGAGGCGGCGATATTTTGGAGACTGGGCTTAGCGACAGCAGGGGAGATGTTCCAAAACGATGTTTTCACTCTGCTGTAGGGTGTGGTGAATGATTGTGAGTATTGCTCGATTAGTTCAGCATGTACCCGCGAAAGGCAGAGGTCTCGATTTCCAGTTTGTCCGGCACAGTTTTAATCTGCCGGGAACTTTCCTGTAAGCGCATACTCCGCTGCATAGAGAAAGTTTCGTTCTGGCGACAAACTTGGTAGCCTAGAGCTCCCGACACGGTCATTTTTTTTATGAGAAATGCTGTCACGTTTTCGTACTTCGCGCAGCTCGTGCACCTGCTGTGTGCGGCGGGCAGGAGTGTCGCGAGCTGCATTGTTCGGCTGCAGATGTTTGCCGAGCGGGGCGACATATGGCACGCGGGCCTTCCCTGCCCCTGTCCCCCGTGTGCGCTCCCTGGCCACAGCGGGGCAGGTTGCCGCGGCCTTGGCTGCAGCCGGCTGACCTTGAACGTCTGTCGCCACCTACATACCTTTCTGCCCGCCTGCCTGCACAATGGCCGACCTCTCGGTAGCTTCACCATCGGCTCTCACCCAGTCTGCTGTATTTTTGAGAGCTAGTGTTATGAAGATGATGAGACCAGGTTCACAATGTGAACGCCTATGCTGGGGCCTGATCGTTTCGCGAGTTACTGTGTAAGGTATTATAATCGTCTCCGTTGCCGTGTAAAGTGTGCTGGTTCCCATTTCTACTTTCTTTGTATCTGCAAGAGATTCCAGCTAGTCGGAGTTGTTGAGTTCTAACGGTCCAACATTCACTGACTCTGGATTTGAAAGCGGCCTCTAATTGACTTCAGCGTTTGGCAGCTTAGATACAATATGAAGAGAAGCGTTAATGCCAGACTTCGTTGATGTAATTCCATGACGGGAGCTGTTGTTGTTGTGGTCTTCAGTCCTGACTGGTTTGATGCAGCTCTCCATGCTACTCTATCCTGTGCAAGCTTCATCATCTCCCAGACCTACTGCAACCTACATCCTTCTGAATCTGCTTAGTGTATTCATCTCTTGGTCTCCCTCTACGATTTTTACCCTCCACGCTGCCCTCTGATACTAAATTGGTGATCCCTTGATGCCTCAGAATATGTCCTACCAACTGATCCCTTCTTCTAGTCAAGTTGTGCCACAAACTCCTCTTCTCCCCAATTCCATTCAATACCTCCTCAGTAGTTATGTGATCTACCCATCTAATCTTCAGCATTCTTCTGTAGCACCACATTTCGAAAGCTTCTATTCTCTTCCTGTCCAAACTATTTATCGTCCACGTTTCACTTCCATACATGGCCACACTACATACAAATACTTTCAGAAACGACTTCCTGACACTTGAATCAATACTCGATGTTAACAAATTTCTCTTCAGAAACGCTTTCCTTGCCGTTGCCAGTCTACATTTTATATCCTCTCTACTTCGACCATGATCAGTTATTTTGCTCCCCAAATAGCAAAACTCCTTTACTACTTTAAGTGTCTCATTTCCTAACCTAATTCCCTCAGCATCACCCGACTTAACTCGACTACATTCCTTTATTCTCGTTATGCTTTTGTTGATATTCATCTTATATCCTCCTCTCAAGACACTGCCCATTCCGTTCAACTGCTGTTCCAAGTCCTTTGCTGTCTCTGACAGAATTACAATGTCATAGGCGAACCTCAAAGTTTTTATTTCTTCTCCATGAATTTTAATACTTACTCCAAATTTTTCTTTTGTTTACTGTATGCTTGCTCAATATACAGATTGAATAACGTCGGGGAGAGGCTACAACCCTGTGTCACTCCCTTCCAACCACTGCTTCCCTTTCACACCCCTCGACTCTTATAACTTCCATCTGGTTTCTGTACAAATTATAAATGGCCTTTCGCTCCCTGAATTTTACCCATGCCACCTTTAGAATTTGAAAGAGAGTATTCCAGTAAACATTGTCAAAAGCTTTCTCTAAGTCTACAAATGCTAGAAACATAGGTTTGCCTTTCCTGAATCTAGCTTCCAAGATAAGTCGTAGGGTCAGTATTGCCTCACGTGTTCCAACATTTCTACGGAATCCAAACTGAGCTAGTAAGTAGATATTCCACAACATGCTTTGTGATCGAAGCTTTCCAGTTTTTTTACTGTAAAAACTAGTCGATGCAGAACCCCAAACTGTGACCTCCCTCAAGGGTCAGTGCTTAACGTCTTTCTGTTTAATTAGTGTGTATAAGATGTTGCAACTACGACCAAGGAAATCCAGTATGCAGATGAAATAGCATTGATATGTCTGAAAAAAGCGTTGCAGAAGTACACCATTTTGAACGAGTAGTTTTCTCCCATCAAACCCAAGTGAGAGGTAATGGCGTCCCAGGTTGAAAATAGAGGGACAAGGTCGAGGTCTCCTGTAAACGGTCGGAAGCAAATGGGTAGCAAATGCAGATAGGCTACACAGTGCTGCCTCTCCACTTTGGTAGTAAGCTGCTTAATTTTGTTTGAAAAATTTGGATTTTTCAAAGTCTCGCCCTCTACACACAGTCTGTTTATAAACAAGTTACACAAAGGCAACCTGTGATAGTGGGAAAGGTAATTAACTAATTACCTTTTATTTACGAAAGTAGGACGACCGAACTTGATAAATCGCTGCATGGCTCTAACCCGGCGCACTGTGTGATTAACAGCCAGTTTCGGTGAATTGATTGTAGCAGTTAACAGCGGTTTGTCTTTGAGGTGGTGGCTTGCGATATTTATACGTGAATTGTCTGTCAACTGTGGCAGCGTATTTGGATTTATGAAACCATGGATAACACAGTGCATGCTCCGTGCCATTACACGATTCCGTGATAACGATTAGAATTCTCATTCGAGCATGCCATCTACCGGGAACGTCTTGAACAAACAGTGTTGAGCCGGACTAAAACTTGATCTTCAGTGCTGTATGAAACATTTATGTAAGTAATTTATCCTATACGCAATTAAAGGTAACTTTTGTGTAACGAATTCATAAACACTGTGTAAATTGTATTTCATTTTTCTTGTCACCAAACGTGTTTAGCACCTATGTCTCATCTTCAGTAAGTCTCTATGTAATTATGTAAAATGTCGTACGGTGTTCATGGTTGTTTTCTTGTGTACATATAATGCTATAACATGCGTTTTATTTACTTTGTTTCGATTGCCTACCTGTAACTACATAACTCGTTAAAATGAATTTCTGCAGGTGGGCGTGTTACGCCTTTTACAGGTTGCAACATGTCATCTACAAAGTAATCGTAGAGAATATACTTTTGAAAATAGTTTCCCACAAATAGTGATTGTGTATGTCCTGTACCTACCCATTTTCCGTCCAGTTGTGCATCTTTGGCGTGTTTTCTTTTCTTTCGCAGTTATAGTTCAGCGTACCGTTTCATTCACTCTCACCTGTTCGTACACCAAAACAGGCTGAATAAACTCCGTGCACTGTCATATTACATCAGCTATATACTTGGTACTGACCATAGCAGGTGTTTACATACATATGTTCTTTATATTTAAATACCCTGCTTATAGTTCGCATCCGTTTACTTCGAAATTTGGGGTGCAAGTGCTGAAATCGAAAAAAAAAATTCTAAAGTAATAGTATACCGTTTCTTCATTTTCTTTCAGTTATGTAGAAAATAATATGCATTTGTAAATTAAGAGGATATTCTATCGTACGTCCATATGCTACACCAGTTTTTATTCGAAATACAGTCGCTAGAATGTCGCAAACTGTCGGCTGTGGAAAGAATCGGAGGATGACGAAAACATTTGAAACGGATGAAACAAGAATACACGAGGTAAGAAGTGTGTGGAAAACCGCGCAAGATTAGTGACACGGCAGCGCAATAGTATATTTGTCGAAATATCCAGGAATAATCTAGCACTAGGAGAGGAAAAGTTCTTCTCTCTTTCTTGTTTCGTGTATCCTTAATCCAATCAAACGCTGTACTCACTGACGTGTCGTCAGATGCCTGGATACCTGGAGAGGGCGTTGAAGGATAGCGAGCGCTGTCGGCGTGAATGAGACGCCGCGCCCCCCTGGCCTGCTCGGCGCAGCTCTCAAGTAAGACGCGGCCGGGGAAGGCACTGCTTTGTTCGCCCAATCCGCGTTCATTACGCAGAGTGCTGGTTCGGCGCGATTCAGGGCGGCCGCTCGCTACCTTAGGCCTGCTTCTCCAATTAACGGCACTCGTCGTGAGCTCGTTATGCCGCCGACATTAATACGCGCAAACCGAGGGCCGCGGACGACCTCCGCGTGCAGCCGACGTGCCAATTGGCGGGCACGGCTGCGCGGGTTGGTAGCACTGCAGCAGGTGCTTGAGCGGCAGTGCGAATGACGGGTGTTCCCTGTGAATCCCGAGCGCTGTAGCGCAGCGGGCGTCGGAATTTGCCTCCCGCCGGGAATCCAACTCCGGCGTTGTACGGTTTCACGCCGTCAATCTCGCCATTCATACGCGCAGCCTATTGGGCTTTGTCACTTAACAGAAAAAAAATTGCATCGCGTGATAAAACAAAAATCTTTATTATATGTCGTCCGTCCCAATAATTTCTGCCCTAAAGCAGTTGCGAATCGAATGTGGGACCCAGTTTTTTACCTTCGAATAAATGTTTTATTTTAGGGCTGAAAATGCCTTCGAGACGCCGGTAGACGGAACCAGGTCTTCTATCTACCTATACATATGTATCCCGCAAGCCGTCTCAAGGTACGTGGCCGAGGGCATTTCTGGTATCACTGTGTTCTCTTCCGTTCACATTTCCATTCGCGAATAGGGCATTTGAAGAATAACTTTAGGAAAATCTCTATCACATACACTGAAGAGCAAAAGAAACTGATACACCTGCTTCATATCGTGTAGGGCCCCCGCGAGCACACAGAAGTGCCGCAACACGACGTGGCATGGACTCGACAAATGTCTGAAATATTGCTGGAAGGAATTGAAACCATTAATCCTGCAGGGCTGTCCATAATTCCGTAAGAGTACGAAGGATGGAGATCTCCACTGAACAGCACGTTGCAAGGCATCCCCGATACCCTCAAAACGTGTGGGGTGTCGTATTGTCGTGGTTGAATTGCCCAAGTCCGTCGGAGTGCACAATGGACATGAATGGATGAAGGCAATAAGAGAGGATGCTTACGTACGTGTCATCTGGCAAGTCATATCTAGACGTATCGGGGTCCCATATCACTCCAACTTCACACGCCCCACACCATTACAGTGCCTCCAGCAGCTTGTACAGTCCCCTGCTGAATGCAGGGTCCATGGATTCGTGAGGTTCTCCCCATACCCGCAGGCGTCCGTCGGCTCGACACAATTTGAAACGAGACTCGTCTGACCAGGCAACATGTTTCCAGTCATCAAAGGTCCAATGTCGGTGTTAACGGGCCCAGGCGAGGCGTAAAGCTTTGTGTCGTGCAGTCATCAAAGGTACACGAGTTGGCCTTCGGCTTCGAAAGCCCATATCGATGATGTTTCGTTGAATGATTTGCACGCTGACACTTGCTGATGGCTCAGCATTGAAATCTGCAGCAATTTGCGGAAGGGTTGGGTTTCTGTCACGTTGAACGATTCTCTTCAGTCGTCGTTGGCTCCGTTCTTGCAGGATCTTTCTCCGGCCGCAGCGATGTCGGATATTTGATGTTTTACCGGATTCCTGATACTCATGGTACACTCGTGAAATGGTCATACGGGAAAATCCCCACTCCATAGCTACTTCGGAGATGCTGCGTCCTATCGCTCTTGCGCCGACTATAACACCCCGCTCAAACTCACTTAAATCTTGACAACCTGCCATTGTAGCAGCAGTAGGCGATCTAACTGCGCCACACACTTGTCTTTCGTAGGTATTGCCGACCGCAGGGCCATATCCTGCCTGTTTATAAAATTGTGTGTTTGAATACGCATGCCAATACCAGTTTCATTGTCGCTTCAGTTTATTATTTCTCAAGTCAACACCCCTTTTTCTCAGCACGTAGTAATGGTACGCGGATGAATTGACGTATCGTTAGAAATAACGATTTTGCGCTAAAACTTAGTATTTCTGGAAAATTTTAACTTAAGAGACTTGGCTATCGCAGGCAAAAGGGCATCATGGAAGCCCAGTTTCATACCTATATGGTGCAAACGTACTAAACACGAATAAGTAGCTCCTTTTTCGTATGATCTTACAACAAATACCATTTTATTTTGAAGTGCCTAATAATTGGATAATTTGCACACAGCATTGTCATAGACTCTATGACCACTGCGCTAGTCCGTTCTCTCTGCCCGTCGTACAGTTCGACTTTCCTAAACAAATATGCTTTCCGAAGTCATAAATATGTTTGTCGTTGTCGCCTTGAACTGTGATTTATCCGTTGCTGCCAAGGCCCAACATGCTTACATGAAGTACGAAGTGCAATTACAATCTCAAAATACTGTAGAGGCCACTGTGACATGAAATTTACACCACGTTCTAACGTATGCATTCAGCCTTTATAACAGTTGTGACTCCGTACAGCCCGACGAGGAAACTGGCAACCAGTTGTATTCTGTAGAATTGTTGTATTCATTAGATTCGTCAGGATTATCGCCGCATAAACTTAATGTAAAAAAAAACACACACAATTATCACGTTGATAAGAAACCTGAACGCTAAACTGGGCTTAGTCAATGGAGCATGCGTGGCAGTAACAGTGTACAAGAAGACAGTTACAAATGAAATGACACAATGTCAGAGACTTTACGGGTATCATACAGATATGATTTTATGTATACAGACTGAAGCAGCGAGTGAAAATCTGGACCATTTGGTACATGTTTAATGGCAGACGGAGAAAAACATTAGCGACGAAGATCGTTTGGACAGGCCCTCAGCGGTGACCGACGGACTCAAAGCAGGGATTAAAACAAAAATATGAGAAGATAGGCGTTTCACAGTTAGCGGACAGCACTCATTCTTACCAGGCATTGCAAGAAATGCGTTCCACGAGCTTGTTATGCAGATGTGAAATATCAAAAGTGTGTGACAGGTGGATTCGTCGAATTTTGTCAGATGAACACAAGACCAAACAAATATATTGGCATTTCTCAGTCGCTGTGATGAATTTTTTGAATCACGTGATTGCTGGTGATAAGATTTGGATATCACATTTCACACCAGAAGCAAACGCCAATCAATGGAATGTCATCATTCGCAATCCCCAACGAAACCGAAAAAAGCAAAACAAATTGTGAGCAGCAGCAAGGGTATGGCTACGATGTTTTGGGATTGTAACGTTGTTCTGCTCATCGACAACATGCGTAGAGGTGAAAACACAAATGCAGCTTCCAACTGTCCGACGCCTCAAGGACTTTGCCGCGCCATTAAAGAAACGCGCGGAATGCTAACCAGTGGAGTCATCCATCGTCTTACACGATAATGCACGTCCGCATGCAGCGGTAGTGACACAGTGGCAAATGTTTAAGCACCTACCATACAGTCGGGAGTTAGCCCCCAAGTGATTATCCCTCAAATTGAAAGATCTTTTTGAGTGGAGAACGCTACGGAAGTGATCAAGAACCCACAGAAACTGTTCATCAGTGGTTCAAGAACTTGGCGGCAAATGGGTATGCAGAAGACATAAAGCTGGTAAAAGGGTACGGTAAGCGTCTAAACTGGAACGGTGACTGGGTATTAGATTGTATATAAAATAAGTTCCGTTTCATTATATCAGATAAAGATTTCGGTAGAAAAAAAAACAACGGTCTTTAGTTTCCGAATGACCCACGTAGTCGCTCAGGAGTGGCGTGTCCGGGACCGATACTTCCCATGCTCGTATTTTGGTCACATGCCGACAGTGAGGAACTGTCAGATATATTCTAAAAGTCGAGGAACATGGAATTGACACGGGACACCAGAAATTTGGACGCAACGTTATGGAAGAAGTCATCCCATCTATTGCGTTAAGTGATCAAGGAAGCCTCTAGAAGGCGGATTATGTGTTTGAACCCCCTGCCTTCCATCTGTGTACCGTAGGTTAAAAGTGGCGGAGCCTCAATCGATAAAATAGGAGCAAAGTTGGGTTCGATTCGAAGTATTATACAACAAAATTTTAGTCCACAGTGACCAAGATTACAGTAGTTTTGGATACGTCCTAGCAAAGTATAAGCTTTATGGTCTTTTTTTCGTTTCAAAATCACACCCGTGTTAACGGCGTGATGGATAAAGTAAATTTTTCTTGCCGGCCGCGGTGGCCGAGCGGTTCTAGGCGCTTCAGTCCGGAACCGCGCGACTACTACGGTCGCAGGTTCGAATCCTGCCTCGGGTATGGATGTGTGTTATGTCCTTAGGTTAGTTAGGTTTAAGTAGTTCTAAGTTTTAGGGGACTGATGACCTCAGCTGTTAAGTCCCATAGTACTCAGAGCCATTTCAACCATTTTTTTTAAATTTTTCTTCATTTACTCTGTTTTTGCCGTTCACTAGTCATATTTTGTAACAGGTTACTCTTAATCGACAGTGATACCTTAAACGAAATATCGATGAGTTATTAGTTCTGGAGTCAGCAGTTAATGGTTCGAATTTTGGTCATTTGGCACAAGGAAAGGTCTGTGCCGTACGGTCATTAAGTTTTCAACAGACGATATTTCTTGTGGGAATAAGTACGTCGAATGGGTGGGTACTTAACGCCATATTGGTTTTCGTTGTTGCCTCCTATGAGCTCAAACGAGTGTGTGTTTCTTCATGAAGCGCCAGATCACCCTAGATTCTGTGTTGCCTGAAGGCAGTGGGGGGTTGAGAAAGTCTACAGGAGAGCCGCTAGAAAAGGTCAGCCGTTAACCTTCGTGTAGATAGGTGGCAAAGCCGGCATACGGTGCACTAACATTAACCGTTAGCGTTGCTAGGCGGACGTAGGCGCGCGCTCTATCCTGGCCTTCAGCTACACTTTCAACGCCCCGAGCCTTTCGTCAGGTATCACGTGTACACTTCACAAACAATAGATCTTAGATTATACTTCAAACGCCAAGCGCTCCACAAAGCGATCAGTTAGTAGAAGCATTACAGTGGCATTTTAAGAGCGAGACTCAGTTTGCAGGTTTGTTTTTAAACCCTCTGTTATGAATATACGCGAGTTCGTTTTTCATTCCTTCAAGGATGATATCTATTCGGTGCACTGTTGCTAAAATTTTCAAGAATATTTCAATCGGATCTCTTCTTAAGAAAATTCGACGTTGAAGACCACGCGAAACATGGTCGATAAGAGTGAAACCTAACTATGCCCCGAGTGAAACCTAACTATGCCCCCTATAATTTAATACCTGGTGCTTCGGAATTCAACAAAGGAGCCCCACAGACTACAATTGCTTCATTTGCAGAACGGTAATAGCACATGACCACACGCCCATAGGCCGGTCGGAGTGGCCGAGCGGTTCTAGGCGCTACAGTCTGGAACCGCGCGACTGCTACGGTTGCAGGTTCGAATCCTGCCTCTGGCATGGATGTGTGTGATGTCCTTCGGTTAGTTAGGTTTAAGTAGTTCTAAGTTCTAGGGGACTGACGACCTAAGATGTTAAGTCCCATAGTGCTCAGAGCCATTTGAACCACACGCCCATAATAACTGCAGGTAGACTTTGTATTCAGCCGGGACATAGGCTAGCAACTTGCGATAACGAAAGTTACGATAATCATTCCTTTATTTCTACTCTACTACTGAACAAGAGAATGTATTCAACCTCCAAAGTTAAATTAATGCATGCTGCTTGTAAAGCAAGAGGTGATAGTTCGACCCAATTCGAAGACGACCAGCGTGGTAGGTCTTATATGCGGCTTCATCCCGGGCAATTGTAACCAAATTATTGCAATATTTGAAATGACACACTCTTAAGACATTCACCCGATACTTTGCAAAAACCTGCATCGATTTTTAGAGCGTTACCTACGAATTCTTACGGAAGTCCAACGTGTCGCTTGCACTTGTCGACCCTATCAGTTAGCTCAGTCGCGGAGTAAATAATTACTTCTATTTTAAAGTGACATTACCGCGAAGTGACGATGTAATATGGCATTTGAATTCGGCAGTACGTCGGTTGAAGTAAGTGACCAACCCCCAAAACTTAAGTTTTCCGTGGTTATCCTAAACTGCTCAATGAAAATGCACGGATGGTTCCTGTGGAAAAGACTCTACCGATTTCATTCCCGTCCTTCGACCATCGTGGCTTGTGCTCCGTCTCGAATGTTGTCGTCCGTAAAGGCAAAGCTGTTCGGTTCAGCACAGTAACAGCTGGTATGGCCTTGCCTTGCACCGACCGTGGAGCTGATTTAGTCTGCCATTTAGGGAGGGGGGGGGGGGGGAGGTAAGGGTATTCTATAAACACGGACCTTACGGTTCATCGTGTACACAACTGTAACTTTGTGCTATTTCATATGTTGTCAGAAGTGGAGGAAATGAAAAAACATTAAGGTCCAACTCACTATTGAAACCCGCAACTATGGATTTGTAATCTGAGGCCTACTTAGCCAACGACTCCCACTTCCATAATCTTCGTTGAAATCTTCTGTCAACGGGCCATGACACTGTGTTTCATTTTAAGTCAAGAAGCCAGCCATTAAGTAGTATGGTAACATTTTTAAGTGCTTTGAGTTGGCTTCCGCCAGCCATCTCGAGTATAATCTCGGCTGTCGCTGTACCCAGAAAACCGAACTCAGTGGGTGTGTTGTGGAGAGGCCCTCTTGTCAGGTAACGGGAGCACGGCCGGAGTGCTGCGCTCCTCTGGGAGTGGCGGCACGACGCGGTAAGAGCCGTTATCACGTGCGGGTTGGGCTGCGAGCCGCCGGTTACGACGCTCGTGACATGCGCAGACAACGCAGCCCGTCTTTCTTCAGTCGCCGCGGCCGCTCGCCTGGAATGCAGAGATTGCGGCGGCGCGCAGCTAGCTCTACCCACGCAGCCTCCGGAGCTGCAACTTCTGCATAGCTGCACCGCCGTGAGCTGGCGGCGCTGTGAGCCAACACTATAGCGGCGCGGAAGTAACCGCCGTGTGTACCTTTTGTGCTGCGCAGCTCAGTCCGGACTGGTTTCATTCAGCTTTCCACTTTACTCACTCCTCTTCATGTCGAACTGCAGCAGTCCACATCCATTTGAACCTGTTTACTGCATTCAGACCTATGTCAACTTCTCCAATAATACTGAACGCCCCTCTCCCCCCCCCCCCCCCTCCCGCCCCGTTTCCCCACTTCCTATCATTACCGCAAGCGGCACGAATGCGACAGCAAACGTACCTAATATGTTCCAAAACGTCGCGGATAAAAACGCAATTTTCCGGTGCTCGTACCTCCGTAAGATGGTTTTGGATAACTATTTGTATGCGCAACAGAAGAATCTTCCTAGTGTCACTATCCTACAGTACGGGGTCAAAGTATGAAGGTTGCACTCTTCCTCATGGAATAAATCGATTGGTTCTTTCTTGCATATGATGTAGTCTGCGGTGGGCGTTATAGGACTTATGGACGCACCAGTAATTCATGGAAGGTTCCTCGGAAAACCCCAAAAAAGGTTTTTTATACTATATTCAGCAACGGATCAAAAACCAGTGGAAGATTCAAAAATGGCTACGCTCAGCAAATGGCTGAAATTTCTATGATGTATTCGTAAGATCCTGATCTCTAACAAAAATGTTCTTCATATCTTTATCTGTCTCCAAGAATCAGAGGTACAAAGTTACCCAACTTGTACGGTAAAATACGCACGTAAAATCCGGTGTAAGGCAAAATCGCAGTTCATAAAGTGACGCAACACTGAGAAATACGCTGTAAAGTGTCTTCATTATCATCTGGGAACACCATGTCGTTGTAGAACTGAAGAACATACAAAATTTTTGTGCGCGTAAAATCCGGTCTGAGATGTATAATTAGTTTACTTTATTTCAGTTTCTCATAAGTAAACTCTGGTGTCACCGCCAGACACCACACTTGCTAGGTGGTAGCCTTTAAATCGGCCGCGGTCCGGTAGTATATACGCCGGACCCGCGTGTCGCCACTATCAGTGATTGCAGACTGAGCGCCGCCACACGGCAGGTCTAGAGAGACTTCCTAACACTCGCCCCAGATGCACAGCCGACTTTGCTAGCGATGGTTCACTGTCTACATACGCTCTCATTTGCAGAGACGACAGTTTAGCAAAGCCTTCAGCTACGTCGTTTGCTACGACCTAGCAAGGCGCCATATTCAGTTACTATAATTACTGTCTTCAAGAATGTATTTTGATCAGATAATATTGTGAATCATGTACCGTCAAGAGCGACGTTCATCATTAATGGGTTAAAGTTAAGTATCAAACTAATTACGTCAGCTTTCTGAATTCTCATTCCTTGCCATGTTCCAGACCTCACGTCAGTATAGTTCTTTCCTCCTCACTCCAGCCTGCGTGAGCTAAAACGCGTGCATTTCGGCCTCCACTCTTAACGCGGTGTTGGCTCTTTTTCCCAGAATTTTCGGCATATTCCACATGATCGCGCTTTTTTGTGTTGAGAGAGCAGACGGTGGCAGTGGCGAAGAGAGACCTAAGAGTAATAAATACTAGAAGGTGGTAGACAGTGGCTGTGTTAACAGAAAGAGCGGAGTAGACAGTGTTTGTGTGAAAGGAAGAGGGGACACCGTGCCAGTGGAAGATAATTGACAGTGCTAGGTAAAGACTGAACAAGATAGTGCCGTGGGTGCGGGATGAGGGACGAAGAGGAGTAAGAGAAAGTGGAAGTGGCCGAGAGCTAGTGATGATATGAGACAGTTTATATGACGATGAGAACTAGGAAGAGAGAGATAGTTAAAGTGAGCAGAGGCAGTAGCAGCGGGAAGGAATGAATGTGATAACAGTAAGGGAGGGCAAGATAGAGACAGCGAGGCTGTAGTAGCAGGAGGTAACGGAGGAGGCTATGGCTATGACACAGGAGGCTATGACAGAGACAAAAAGAGAGAAAATCTCGGCCTGAATGAGTGAGTGAGAAAGGGCAGCTGCCAACGGATGGATGTGAGTTGCTCAGAGCGGTGGACTAGAGGGTGTGTGTGTGAGTGAGTTACAGTTGGAGTAGTTCGTAGGAGTTTCAGGTGAGTTGCAGGTTAAAAACAAATTGCGAATATGTTCGCGATCCAAAATCTTTGGCAAATTTTTTAAAGGTGCTAAGAAAGGTAGAATGAGGCAGCTGATGAACGTATACGCATTTTTTGTGCTCCAATGGGAGCATTTTTCCGCTGGTTGTCTCTTACTTCATTAGTCACGTTGTGTCGTAGATTTTTTCCCCCCACGTTCGATTCAGTACCCTATTAGTTATTCGATTTGCCCACCTTCTCTTCAGCATTGTTCTGTAGCACCACATTTCGACAAACATCCTATTCTCTTCTTCCCTTAACTGCTCTTTGTCCACGTTTCACTTCCGTATATATAACGTCGCCAAAGCCTTCCTAACGCTGTAATTTATTTGAGTTAAAAATTTCCTATTCTCAGGTGTGCTTTTATTACTATTACAAGTTTGCGTTTTACATCCTCTGCTTCGCCCATCAGCTATTTAGCTGCACAAGTACCAAAAATCATCTGTTTTAGTGCTTCATTTTCCAGTGTAACTTCTTTAACATCTCCTTATTAACTAAAAACTACATTCCATTGCCATTGTTCTGCTTTCGTTTATTTTCATCTTGTGGCCTCTTTTAAAGACACTATCCATTCGACTCTACTCCTCCACCATGTATTTCGCCGTCCATGACAAACTGCACTGTCATCTGCAAACGTCGGTTTATTATTATTATTTTTTTTATTCAGTCTCCCTAAATTTTATTGTATTTCCAGATTTCTCGTTAGTTTAACATGAGAAGAGGCTATAACCCTGTCTCACTTCCATAACAGTGTACAACCACGAAGCTACCATCGACTGCGAAAGACTAAAATCAAATTTCGGAATCAGAGTTTTGCTGTCCTGTTTACACGTTGGCCCGGAATCTGTATTGCTAACCCGATCAAATATTGGTTTTCCGTGCGTCAATTGTTTCACACGGATAGTGTCTCAATCATCGTTCCTGGTTTCTTCATTTCGCTGAAGTGAGGTTTCTAGCATATTGGTAATGTTTTTAATACGGAGAGTATAATTTCCTCTTGGATGTCGCTGAAGGAAGAAGGGGATTGTTTCAGGAAAAGGATTTATTAGTCTTATTGTTGGCAATTTACCCATTCAGAACTTTATTGCCTCATATCTATGCTGCGCTTACGGAAAAAGAGCAAAGCTATCGCTGTTGGAACATGAGCACTAGCAACGTTTTGTACTTTTGGAGTGGCTAGAAAATTTTCTGTTGAGTGAAGGGATGTTTCTAATTCCATGCACGGAATCAGCGAATGGTTTGTCGGCGGTCATTGATAGTGTAAGAGTGCCTTTGGCACTCGAAGCGAGAGTAGAAATGGTAAATTACAAATTAACAAACTGCACAGGATTTACGTTCGTTGCTAAGGAGTTCGTTTGCTAATTCAGTTTATATGCCACCATGTTTCTCTTCCATATCATAAAGATATGTTTTACCTCCCTTCAATCAAAACAGGGAAGCGACAAACCTTGTGATTGGTCCAATATTTGTTGTTTACCTTTACCGTGCGTAAAATGGCTTTGTTCATATTATTCGATAATTTAAAAAGCAGAAGCAGCAGCTAGTGACAACTCACAGGTGAGAGAGGTTTTACACGGAGTTGAAAACCAAGTGCCGAACCTGACATGTGACCGCGAAATCAAGGTTTCCAAGTTCGGTGTTGGAGTGTTTATAAGACCAGTCAGTAGCGGTATTTGGAAAACGGTTATGGAAAAAGAAGCTTTGATAACCCATGTAAACGTAGTGATTATGAAACCGGTTTTCGGGAACTGAATAGTTCAGTTTTCCCCCAGTCACTTAATGATTTCTCTATGTTGTAAAAATACTAGATTGTTCGTGGATTTAGGACGACTTGTTGAATGAATTTTCTGAAAGGTAAAAAGAAGCTGAACCAGACTGGAACTTCAACTTTTGTTTCACGAAAATTGCTTGTACCAACCGAATAGTCATACCACATCTCCCGGTCTGAATGAGAGCATCCCTGTCCTGTGGTTTGATCCTTCTTTGCATAACCGTTCTTCCCGAGGGCGCATGCCTGCCTGCCTGCCTGCCTGCCTGCCTGCCGAGGTGTAACTACTGCGGTAGTGGTGGTGTAATAAAGCGTTCTTGCTCAGAGCTTGGCTCAGATGCTCGTTTGATAGTGTTGGGCGGCACATGCGTTAAATATTTGATGTTGACTGTGTAAGCTGAAAAAGTTAAGAAAAGCTTTGATATTATGCTTGAAGTTTGTTCGAAGTCGCCAAGTGCTCTCGTTCTCAAATATCGGACGGGTATATTCCAGGTTTTTGCGCACCATCAGGCTCCCTCAAGACGTATAAGCAGTTTCTAACTCTAATAAGTGTCCGTATTAAACCTTTACCTCCTAATGAGATTACCACAGCATCCTACATTTTTAAATTTGGCCAATAATTACGCGAAACATTGAAAGTGCCATTTTCGTTGCCCCCTAGCCGTTACATAGGCAACCTTCAAATGGTATTTAGTTCGGGATGGTAGCTGAGTATTATACGGGGAGTTTCTGTAAGAGCGTGCAAAAGTATAACATGTAACGGGACACGGAGAATGCTCCACTGAGGAATTTGGGGTCGGAGAAGCCAGCTTAAGAAGATATGGAAGTAAACTTAGCTACCGTCTCGTCTAGCATTACTGTTTCCCAGCTTATTTACAACTAACGTGTGTACAAGTTTACACGTAGTGTGCTGTTTACGTATACGTTCTTTCTTTCCTGCAAGGAAACAAGGAAGTCGAGCCTGGTTACGAGGAAGTCATGATGAAGATGCTTTGAATCAACGACGGACCCAGTGCTATTCAGAGACGTACAGTGCAACACGATGGAGCAGCACCGGTACAGTATTTCCTGCTCGCTGGATTGGAAGGGCAGTTCCTATTCGGCGGCCTGAAAGGTCGCCTTACCTTGAATCCCCTTGTTTATTTCCCATGGGGATATTGAAAGTCACTTGTGTATACAGAGATGGAATTACTTTCCAGAATTGTAGCTGCCGGTGATGTGATTCGAAACAAAGGAATATTTGTCAGGGTGCGTCAGAATCTTGTTCGGCGATGTCATGCTTGCATTGAAGTTGATGGCAGTCAGTTTCAGCACATTTTGTAAGATACAGTACAGTTGGTATGTTCATTGTGTCAATGATGGTATTAGCAGTTCACTAATGGAAATAAAAAAGTATACAGTAATGTGATTGTATTCCAATTATCGCGTTAAGCTGGCTTTTCCGACCCCAGGTTCCCTGCCTCAAATTGTTCGGTGGAGCATCCTCTACGTCCTCTTAATTTTTGCACGCACTTCCGAAAACACCCTGTAGATATGTGCTCAACTAAAGAAAATATTCAGAATGATAGATTTTCAGTTACTTGCTTCTTACTTCTTTTGGTCCATCGACATCTCGATAACACACGTACAAATGTTTCCGATTTGACACTTACTTTCGCGCACGTAAACTATTTTGTATTGGTATAGTTTAACAGGCTGACAAATCCGTTAATGAATCAGTCGCGCCAGAACGTGACGAATGCTGTTTGCTGTGCGCCGCGTAATGCAGGCGACGCACCCATGCGTGGTAAGTCACGGACATCCGCCCAGTTGACGACGTCAAACTTCGCGAGGCAGATGAGTCATGCGTCAAACTAGAATATCAACCGGGTCACGTAGGTAGCGGTCAGCTGCTTCTGGACGCTTCGCACGGCGAAACGTGCCCCACCGCCGTTCAGCTGCGTGCTAGTAACGGTTGTGGCGAAGGTGAAAAGGACAGACGAAAATTGCTAGCCTTCATTTGTATTCCCAGTGGTTTATCGTCATTTGCTAACATTCCAATAGCCATTCGAAAAAAACTGGGGTAAAATGGTAGTATACTGCGCAATCTGTGTAATCATTCCAAACGATCGAGAGAGAGATCGATGACACTTCACATGCTTTTCCTTGATGAATGAATATGTAAACAATCATGGTTTTCATTTTCGGGGCCATTTTAATCCTCGCGCAACTGACCTACTGCTGTGGTTCTAATGATGGATTTAAACCGTCGGACCGGTACTCGAAACACGAATCCTAGTCTTCAGCGGTCTTCTGCGCACCACGGAGAGGTTTATTGTTCAAATTTCAAGAGAGTACGTTCCAGAAAAAGAATCTGGCAAAACATTACTTCCTCGCACATACGTCTAGCGAAATGATTGCCGGCCAGTGTGGCCGAGCGGTTCTAGGCGCGTCAGTCTGGAACCGCGCGACCGCTACGGCCGCAGGTTCGAATCCTGCCTCGGGCCTGGATGTGTGTGATGTCCTTAGGTTAGTTAGGTTTAAGTAGTTCGAAGCTCTAGGGGACTGATGACCACAGCAGTTGAGTCCCATAGTGCTCAGAGCCATTTGAACCTAGCAAAATGATTACAAGAAATCCTAAAAATAAGAGCTAATACGGAAGTTCACAATCGACAGTTACTCTTCCACGCACCGTTCATGAATGGAACAGACAATCGTGGTAGGTAGGTTACTCAGTAGGTTGAAGTCGCCTCCAACTAGCGATGCATGGTGTATTTACGCGCTACTGACCATCATCTTTCTTTGAATGACTAGAACTGTCACTGCAGAATCGGGTGGCCGGCAAAACACCCAATAATTAATTTGGTTTCACCTAGACTTTTTATACGTGACCAGATAACTTCACTGTTACAATAAAATTCGACCTCAAGATAGACAATATTTTTGGCTACTGCAGTGAATACAGCCTTGTGTGGGCTCTAATCCGCCTTTCCGATATACGTTTCATGACAGGCTGAATGACTCAGCTTTCCATTTCGGGTTTCAGCCAGCTCTCGCTCCCAAGAATTATTTGAGCTCGACAACTTTCACGGAGAGCAGTAAATATGGGAATTTTGTTAAGAATATTTCGACAATTTACTGGTAAGAGTTTGACAGTCGAAGTGTCTTTATTCTGCGTGTCGGCTGGCGAGTGTTCATCAGAGTACCTAAAAACTACCACGTAGCCTGCAAAAACCTAATGTGCGCTCAACAAATACTCTAGTATCTATTTCTCTGTTTCGTGCACCCCAGAACTCCCAAGGGGAGCCCTACAAATCCCCAACCGATAAGGCAGTTTCACCCAAGATCGTCGCAGAGTCGACGAATCTTTTGTTTGAGACCTTTAACTCTGCTCCAAACCAAAGGACCCCTATCAACTCTGGGGACAAAGCTGCAATTTGCGAGCTCTGTCCGCAGCCCCACGAGTGAGGGCACAACCTCAACAACTTCCGCCAGCCGCCTGTATGGACTGAGAATGGCCTCAGAACCCACGCGACGGACGTCGTCGGTGCCGACGTGAGCCACAACTTGCAGCCTACTGCGCCCTGCACGCTCGATAATCTCTACATCTCGTGTGAGGTACTGACTGCACATCGGCTTTCTTTCTGATCCTGAACGCTATGTTTCTAAGGAGCTCCATATCGCGCCTAACGTTGCAGTACCTGATAACTAGGAAACCCCTGCCTCCGTGCACCTGCTCGGGCCCTGCTGAAATAGCGGCCACCTGTCTTCTCACTGGGTGAATGGGTGAGGCTTTACGATGAGCCTCCACATTGGCCCTCCGCCTCGAGCGACGCAGATCGCCTACCACCCGTCACTTACTCCATCGTGAGGGCGGATCACCGCGTCGAGAACACCAGGAGGTTCCTCTGTAGCAGAACCGGTGGGCGAAAGAAACGACACCTGAGGTGTCCGCTTCGACGCGCCAGATTCTGCGCAATCAGCTGTTAGTGAACTGCGGCCATCACATCCCGCCTCCGCAGGCGGCACGCACACATCCTACCAAGGCTGCTAAAGTAAACTATAAGAGGATACAAATCCAAATTGTTACCCTCCTGATGTGTCGTCAATGGACGTTGAGGCGTCAGCAAGCTTCGTAGCTGGCTGTTCAAAAGAAATGAAGACTTTGCTACAGACTGCCCGAATTTACACTTAAAAAATGCGAGCTTACACCTCTGAACAGAAACACGCACGATATTTAATAAATAGAAAACACTGGAAAAGATAAACACACAACTTGTCGCCAGAAGTACCCTCATCGACGCGCGGTAAGGAGGCTTGCGGAGTATAGATGCAGATGCGGAGCTTAAGGGTACAACGTTACTGGAAAGAAG
The DNA here is from genome assembly GCF_023864345.2 of Schistocerca serialis cubense. NCBI lineage: Eukaryota > Metazoa > Arthropoda > Insecta > Orthoptera > Acrididae > Schistocerca > Schistocerca serialis. The sequence goes on along the minus strand of NC_064638.1, from coordinate 641,094,445 downwards.
ATAGGGTCGATAGGGTGCATTCTGAGGCGCAAAGGAATGTTTAAATTTGTAACAATAACACGTACGGCACAAGGGAAAGATAACATTCCGCCGGAATCACTAACATCTTTGGGGAGAACAGTAACGTAACGATTATACGAATTGGCATGTAGAGTGTATGAGACTGGCGTTATACCGTCAGACATTCGAGAAAAATCATCCACGGAATTCCGAAGATTGGAAGAGTTGACAAGTGCGTAAATTATCGCACAATCAGCTTAACAAGTCATGCACCAGGTTGCTGACAAGTGAAATATACAGAAGAATGGAAAAGAAAATTGAGATGGCGATCAGTTTGGCATTATGATAGGTAAAGGTAAGAGATGCAGTTCTTAGCTATAGGGAAAGATGGATACTATACAATACGTGCAAGAACTAAGAGCGAACCGTGTAAGAGTGGAAGACCAAGAACGAAGTGCTCAGAGTGTAATACAAGTATGTTGTCTTTCGCCCCCTACTAATCAATCTGTACATTGAAAAAGCAATGATGGAAATAAAACCAAGGTCCAAAAGAGCGGTATTACGATTTGAGGTGGAAAGGATATCGGTGATAAGATACACAGTGAATGTGAAGTAAGATGACAGGATGTGTTGAATGGAATGAACATTCTAATGAGCACAGAATACGGATTTGAGAGTAAATCAAAGAAAGACGAAAGTAATGAGACGTAGCAGAAGTGAGAACATCGGAAACTTAACATTAGGACTGATGTTCACGAAGTAGATGAAGTTAGGGAATTCTGCTATCTAGATAGCAAAAGAACCAATGATGGACGGAGCAAAGAGGACATCAAAAGGAGACTAGTACAGGCAAAAAGAGCATTCCTGGTTAAAAGAAGTCTACTAATATCAAACATAGGCCTTAATTTGAGGAAGAAATTTTGAGAATGTAAGTTTGGAGTACAGCATCGTATGATAATGAAACACGGACTTCGGGAAAACCGGAACAGAAGAGATTCAGAGCATTTGGGTTGTGGTGCTGATGAACGTTGAAAATTAAGTGGAGTGATAAGGTAAGGAATGAGGAGTTTTTCCGCAGAATCGGCGAAGAAACAAGTATATGGAAAACTCTGACTAGAAGGCGGCACGGGATGATAGGTCAATGGTTAAGACATAGGGAATAAGTTCAGTGATACTAGAGGGAGCTACAGAGGGTACGAACTGTAGAGGGAAACTGAGGTTGGGATGCATCTCCAACAACTGTCTGGGGACTGAGTGACCGCCTTATTTATTCCCCTTACTAGTTTCGGCGACAAATATCGCCATCATCGGTGGATTCTTTAAATCTAAAACGTGCAGAAAGCAGCATATACATACAGTAACACATTACATTTTTACTGTTGGTTTCTTGAAATATAGTTTTCTGTGGATACTTTCATACTACCTTATTTGTTGTATGCTATGGCATGTTCCTTATTTTGTTTTTTTTCCTATTGCCGTTTATTCTCAGCATACATCATGTCATCTGCAACCGTGTTAGCAGCTGTTAGTAAACAAATGAAAAAAAAAGCAAATAATTGAGGACGTAGATTGCTAGTTTACTTTGAGGTTGAGGTTGGCACAGGAGAGAGAGTTCGTGGCGCGCCGTGTCAAATCGGCCAGAAGACAAAAAAAAACTGTCCTGGAACTTCTCTGACGAAGGAAATAGATGCTACGTGCTGTATTCATGCAGGGGTGAAGATAATTACAAAGGACAGATTATCCTGGAGAGCTGTAGCTCGGTCTTCAGGCGGGAAACGACAGCGTCGACGTATTTGAGCATGTGACAGTTGAATGTCAGGCAGCGGAAAGACTTCATCGGTTCAGGCTACCTATATAACGAGCTTGGCCGTATAGCCTCACACTGAATGGAGGCGGGCAATAATAATAGGTGTACAGTTGGTACTGCTGACCGTGACGATCCGCGCGTACTAGAGTGGCTGGGCCGCGGCGTGTTGGCCGCAGATACGGCGAGCTGCCGAAGAGAGCTGTAGGTCGTGTTTTGACAGCGGCGCGGCGTGGCACCACGCGTGCGTGACGCTCGGCTGGCCGCTACACGGCGCGGGCACAGCGCCGTGACGAGGCGTGACGTAGGCAGGGCACAGAGCGCCCGCGCCCGCTGCCGCAGACAGTGCAAACACCGCGGCAAAATACTCTGCGTGCTCTCGCTTCGCTCGTGCTTATGGCCACGGGAAAAGGGACGCTCGCTTTCCAGCCCTCTTGTCAGGTTAGCAACGTAAATAACTGTGCGAGCCACTGTGCAGTCGGCGACACAGCTTACTTGCCACTTTGCCGTTAAGTCGTCCTCACACGGGACGAGGCGAATAACGTTCACGTGGACGCGAACGGGAAATCCGACCTACTGAGAGACAGCGCTGTCGGCACACGGAATAGCTGCGCCAACACTATTAGCAGTTCTGGAAGGAGAGCGGAGAAAATCGCGAAGAAGATTCTGGCCTCTATGGCTTGACCTAAGAACGCTACATCATGTACGAAGATCTGAGAGACTTACTGATAGTTTATTGGTTAACTCAACTGGATGTTCATCCCACTTTGTTTTAAATTGAATACAATTAAGGAAAGTGTTTAAAATCAGTTTGCGCATGCATAATATCCACCTTCTCGATGTTGGATGGATTGATTACCGACACCCAGTAAAAACGTCAGCAGCTCGTGGTCTGGTGGCTAGCGTGGTGATCACGGTCTCCCGTGTTTGATTCCCGGCCGGGTCGGGGAGTTTCTCCGCCCGGAGACTGGAAATGTAAAGATTGGAACATGTACGGGCGCTGATGATCACTATGCTTAGCGCCTCAAACCAACATCACCATTAATATGCTTCATCACATAGATTCGGCATCGAGATTGGTTTCGTAATTTCATTCGACTGGAAGAGTAGACGTTTTTTCAAGCTGTTCGTCATCACTGGAAAAGATACTTACCAGCAAGATACAAAAGTGAGCCAGTCCATAAACCCATGTATATATATTTGGACCCATCTGGGCCCACAGCGTAGTATATGTCACACAAGGACACTGTATGAGACCAACATGCTGCTATGCTCGATTATATTGTTTATTACAGTAACCCTATGTCGGCGTGATTTCCATCTCCAGGTGATCTTGATACCCCCATGACATCGATGCTGTCACACTACAATATAAGTTTGCTCCTTTGATGTTGGTGAGTTGTAACGGGGAGTTTTCGCTGGAGCAGTTATTTGTTAATAATTCGAGAACTTCACAAATAACTCTCGCAGAAAAAGTTTAATGCCTACTGCAGCAGCACCAATATCAAAATTTTTAACAGTAATGTAACACCGAGATATCGATCTCATATGGATAACAAGAGCACTTGATGTCACCTGAAGACGGAAATCGCAAAACGCCAGCAATAGCTGCGGAACAAGTCGGAAGGTACAACATGCTCCCGTTCTTAGCTAACATAGTGTTGTAACTAAAAACAAGAGTGATTAATTCCTTACGTAAACACAGGGTAACTTTTTCCGCCCACGATGTGTGACTCATCAGCGTATTCCACGAATTTCATCGTATAGTTGAAATTGAAGTCACTGAAGATATCTCGTCTGGTAATCTCTGAGACATCCATATTCGAATCCAAGAAATACATTTCAGTACTGGAACAGTCATGTGCTACATTGATAACGAGTCGATTAACAGCAGAATTCCCGAAGCGCCATTTTCTGCTCTTCTTTAGGACGTCTGTTCTGCATCCTGTCAGCGTTCGGCGGTGACGCGGGACGAAGTATCGTGTGTCATCAGTTCCAGTAAGCCTAGTAGCTTAAGTGTCTTGGCATTTCTCGCGACAAATCCCTTAAGTTAGCTCCACATCAGTTCTGATGGTTTCATATTGCAAAAGTACGGTGGCAGCTGTAAAAATGCTGCATTTGTTTGGTGTAGGCTACGCCTGGAAAATTGTGTTCATGTTTTTACGACGCTATCACTCCGGCTCGTGTAAGACATCCGAAGTATTTAATAATGAACATAGTCTTTCTTTAGTATTTGATTTTTTCATTTTCATTCTAAAAATGCCTTATTTAAGTAACCTTTTTTAGTAAAAACCTTGTATTAAATGTCGATAATGAAAAGTACATATTTGCAATGAAAACTGAAATATTGCTTGCAATATGTAATTAAAAGCAAGACGACATGCATTTTTTTTATAAAAACGATTAGATGTGTGTTAATTACAGTATATATGATAAATTTTATATTTAAAAGTTGTAAGTATTCCAAATACAACGAAAACGACCGTAGTTACTTTTAAACGTAAGATTCACTTCCTTAGCAAATTACGATTCTGTAACGCCACCGATTCAGTTGTACTTCTGTTCAGAGGAACGCTTGAAGTATAGTACATGAAGTTCTCGGGGAACTTCGAAGCAGATTTTTTTTCCTCTATAAACTTGCGGAAGCTATTAAGAACAACGTTTCTCGCCAATTGTTAACGGTGCTCCCCCCACGTGCGTTTCACACCGGGAGCGGAAGCAGCGTCAGCCATTTTCACAGTACGTATCAACAGCGCAACTATCAGAACACAACAGTGCAGAGACTGCGATTGTACACGATTTTTAAATATAAAGTGCATAGTATGAAGGCTTTCACGACCGGATGACATATCTTCTGGTAAACCTTCCGGGATGTAAGGTCGTGGTCCATGAAACTCTTCAGCTCCTAACGTTTCGTCCAGAGCTGCGCTGGACATCTTCAGAGGGGGGGGGGGGGGGGGGGTCGGCAAGACTCACCGGAGGAGAAACACCCCTCTGAAGATGTCCAGCGCAGCTCTGGACGAAACGTTAGGAGCTGAAGAGTGTCATGGACCACGACCTTACATCCCGGAAGGTTTACCAGAAAATAAAGTGCATAGCTACAGTGTGACTGAGAAAACCGTTAGTGACTGTTAATACACTAGAATAATTTAATAGTAACAAGATACCTGTAATACTTAAGCAGACCTACATCCAGGTTCGTTAAAGCACACTTGTACGTGTGCTATGGCTGCCGACCATCACGTTTGTTTACTTACATCTGGTTTATTCTTATGATGACCATAGTTAATTAGCTTTCGTGCCTGAAGGAAAATCACTGCGACCGTTTCTTTTTTCAAGAGAGGACACATTGGTTTACTGTCACGTAAACGATAATCTAGAATACCATTACACGAAGTCCTGGATTTGCTCAGTAACCGACTTACTGGTGAGTGTTAAATCCACTTGCGCCCACAGTGTTCGTCGTATCTGAACGCTGTTTATTTTTTTTGCTTTAATTGATTTGATAGACATTTTGTGCGCCACCATGACGACCTACACACGCCGGGAATAGAACAAGGATCAACATCACAGACGAAGAAGACATCCCAGAGGTGCTGCAGTGGATGTGTAACAACTTATAATTTCATTACGGAATTAAAAATGTGGTCCTTTAATGACTAAAGCAAAGACTTGATGTATTTCGCTGAATAATTCCTACAGAAGCAACTTTGCAGATCGTCTCAGTGAATGTAAACGCAATTATCACCCAGATTTATTCCTCGTTTAAATACCCGCAGTGTCAAGTGAACTTCTATACATCATACTTCAGGCTCCAGGGAAGCTTCAATAACATACCTTCAGGCTGTAGCGGCAAATCTGGATCTGTCGTTGGATTAATTAAAGTATCACGCGGCAGAATATCGGGGCATTTCGCGTGGGAACAGCTGTCGGCGGCCGTTATTGACATCGGCGTCAAACCGTCAGGTTTCGTATTTCTCTAGCGCCCTGTTACGGTGCAAATTTCAGTTCGGCAAATTCGCGGAGAGGCGGCTGCCAGTAGCAGAATACGAGTTGCAATAACGGGAAAAGTGCTGAAGTGTTGACACAGCCTATGGAGCGACAGGGAAACAGGAGGCACAAATTGCGGTTCCGTCACCGGTGTTCAGGGCACCGGACTGCAACTGGAACTGTCACCGGCGACCGGATAGCCCACTCCGCACCCCTCTGCCCTGTTGCCGTTTGCCTACAGATCTTACTGGTGCAGAGGGAACTTACTCTTTACTCTGTTTTGCTATTAGAACAGTGAGCAATGTAAAGTCTGTCTCTATGCTAACGTGATATTACAGTGCCTGTGTTGTTTAAAAGTGTGGTGCAGTGTTCCTTCACACATACACTACTGGCCATTAAAATTGCTACACCAAGAAGAATTGCAGATTATAAACGGGTATTCATTGGATAAATATCTGATACTAGGACTGACAGGTGATTACATTTTCACGCAATATGGGTGCATAGATCCTCAGAAATCAGTACCCAGATCAACCACCTCTGGCCGTAGTGACTGGCGTATTGTGACGAGCCAGTTGCTCGGCCACTATTGACAAGACGTTTTCAGTTGGTCAGAGATCTGGAGAATGTGCTGGCCAGGGCAGCAGTCGAACATTTTCTGTATCCAGAAAGGCCCGTACAGGACCTCCAACATGCGGTCGTGCATGATCCTGCTGAAATGTAGGGTTTCGCAGGGATAGAATGAAGGGTAGAGGCACGGGCCGTAACACATCTGAAATGTAACGTCCACTGTTCAAAGTGATGTCAAAGCGAAAAAGAGGTGACCGAGGCGTGTAACGAATGGCGCCCCATACCATCACGCCGGGGGATACGCCAGTATGGCGATGACAAATACACGCTTTCAATGTGCGTTCACCGCGATTTTGCCAAACACGGATGCGACCATCATGATGCTGTAAACAGAACCCGGATTCATCCGAAAAAACGACGTTTTGCCATTCGGGCACAGAGGTTCGTCGTTGATTACACCATTGCAGGCGCTCCTGTCAAGGGTAACCGCAGCCATGGTCTCCGAGCTGATAGTCCATGCTGCTGCAAACGTCGTCCTACTGTTCGTGCAGATGGTTGTTGTCTTGCAAACGTCCCCATCTGTTGACTCAGGGATCGAGACGTGGCTGCACGATCCGTTACAGCCATTCGGATAAGATGCCGGTCATCTCGACTGCTGGTGATACGAGGCCGTTGGGATCCAGCACGGCGTTCCGTGTTACCTTCCTGAACCCACCGAATCCATATTCTGCTAACAGTCATTGGATATCGACCAACGCGAGCAGCATTGTCGCGATACGATAAACCGCAATCGGGATAGGCTACAATCCGACCTTTATCGAAGTCGGAAACGTGTTGGTACGCATTTCTCCTCCTTACGAGGCATCACAACGACGTTTCACCGGGAACGCCGGTCAACTGCTGTTTATGTATGAGAAATCGGTTGGAAACTTTCCGCATGTCAGCACGTTGTAGGTGTCTGCACCGGCGCCAACCTTGTGTGAATGCTCTGCAAAGCTCATCATTTGCATAGCACCTCATCTTCGTGGTGTAGCAATTTTAATGGTCAGTAGTGTACATGCATGTTCGAAGGAACTGGACTGCTCTATCGACAATCATCAGCTGTATAATGGAATGATGATGGAAATTTGTGCCGGACCGGGACTTGAACCTGGATTTCCCTCCGATCACGAGCGGTCGATTACCATTGGGCTATACGAACACGTTTCACAGCCAGGCCCAATTTCCACAGTCACAAATTGCACTCGCATGCACATAAACGTTCATAACGGCTGTGGTCGCCGCAGTGCCTATTTCTTCCGACATGCGTGCATGTCAGTTCAGTTAAAATGTCTCCACTGTACAGGTTGTAGACACACGGTTGACGACGTACGGGAGTTTGGGTTTGGCCGTGAAGCGTGTTCGGCTAGCCCAATGGTATGGCGACTGCTCCCGATAAGTGGGGAAATCCGGGTTCGAGCCCGGGCCCGGCACAAAATTTCATTGTCACGCCATAGCCCAGCTGATGGTTGCCTATGTTCGCAATTGCGAATAGATTTCATCTATGGTTATATGTTACTTGTGCGCGCATCAGTAGCAGAGGGCGCTAACGCATGTCGGTGCATTGACGCTTTTCTCGGAGTTGAGCTAGTTCGAATCGGATGACGAAAGAAAATTTCGTGACCTCATTTTTCTTACCTGACAGGGTGGTGCGTAATCTGCGGATAACTTTCATTATTGGGCATCAAAATACGTGATCATGGCTCAAGTAGAGATGATAGATGTTTATTCGCCCATCTTTAACAATTTTGGCTGTTAGGAGTTTCAATCTATAAAACGCCATTACTTTTGTTTTCTGTTGATTTCTCATTCCGTGTAAAGCGGCCATTTTATCCACGTTACGTCCTGCAAGTTGAACCTTTTCTTCAAATTCGCCTATTATAACCTGATTATCAGTGAACAGCAGCGTTGTGAAATTAAAATAATCGCTCTTTATAGTCTCATTTAAAATAATCAACCATTTATGACTGTTAATATCAATATATACTACTTCATTCCGTACAGTACTGATCCTTATTCTTTCGTACAATGACATAATTGCTGTGCTGGAACTCCCATTTCCTTAAGTGATGCCCATTACATTTCCTATTTTACGTTGGCAAACACATTTTCGTAATCGATAAAAACATAAATGCAAATTCAAATTCTCTCCGTTTTTCATTTCCTTGTACCAGAGTTTAGTCAGAACATGATTGCTAAACCATGTTATATACAGGGTGTACATGAAGTCCCGAAACACTTTCAATTATTTATTGCACAGGAACCAAACATTGTACAGATACCATACATACAATTTTGAAGAGAAACCCTGAAAGTTTTTTCATGTGTCCGCCACAGCGTGGTTCGGTAATTTGGCGTTAGACAGCGCTAGTCGCAAACATGGTGAGCTCTGTGTGTGTTGGAGTTCGACAAAAACAAGTGCGCTACAGCAGTTAAAAGGATGTTTAGAACGAAGTACAGTAAGAAGCCACCAACAAGGAAGGCCATTTACCACTGGCACAACAAATTCGTTACGACGGGTTGCTTTTGCCCGGCAAAGAGAAGCGGACATCCCTGTGTGAGTGAAGTGAATGTGGAGCACGTACGAGAGACATTCATAAGGAGTCCAAAGAAATACGGGTGCATCTTGTATTCCGTGAACTCTAAATGACTCCAATGAAAGTGTGGGAAGTCCTGCGAAAGAAGCAGTCTGAAACCATTCAAACTGGAGCTAGTGAAGTTCGTGGGTACCCAAACACTGAGCTGCCGCATCGATCGATCGGCCGTGCTACAGAAGAGGACAGCTGTTTCATGAAATGACCTCTCCGATCACCAGATCTCACTCCGTGTGACTTTTTTCTGTGGGGACACATTAAAGATATGGTGTATGTACCGTCTCTACCACGTGGTGTAGCAGAGCTCCGGGAGAGAATACTGGAAGCGACTGCCACAGTAGACGATGCCACGCTGGGACGGGTATGGCAAGAATTCGATTACCGTATTTACGTCTGCCGGGTCACTCACGGTTCGCACATAGAATGATTTTTTTAACACACCTTATCTTCAAAATGCAATATATATGACATCTGTACAATGTTGTGTTCTTGTGCAATAAACAATTGAAAGTGTCCCCGTACTTCACGTACACCCTGTATTTAATATACATGCTTTTACTGTTTGTATTAATTTGTTGTTTATAATTTTAGTATCGCGTACAGGAATTTAGCTTATTTATTATTCGATTATTCGCGCATTTGGTTTATTTCCTTCCTTGTAAATAGAGCACACGGAAGCGTCATTCCATTCGTACGGCATATGTCTGCTCGGCCAACAAACAATTATAAAACTTAAGTCTATGCGTCTGTAATTTGCGTAGGCTGCCGCGGCCAGAGTCAGTCGACATAAAAGTTTTCTGGGTATGGTACCGCGCCATAATGTATAAAAGTACAGCCACTGGAGAAAAGTAGACCCAGAAGAAGGCCGCTGCAACCGTGGCCAAATCGTTGGTTTTTCTCCAGCAGCAGTATTTTTATACATTATGACGCGGTTGCATATCCAGAAAACTTTTATGTCGTTCATGCTTCTGGTTGATCAGATGTTTGTTTCATCAGCTACGTGTTTATATTAGCAGTGCCCGGTGACTTTTTGTTTTTACGTTCTTGGCTCACTTTTTACTTTCTTGGCTCACTTTTTACGGTTCTTCCATTATCAGATTTACAAAGTCATTGGTAGTGATTATTTGTGGCCGGCCGCTGGTGGCCGAGCGATTCTAGGCGCTTCAGTCTGGAACCGCGCTACCGCTACGGTCGCAGGTTCGAATCCTGCCTCGGGCATGGATGTGTGTGATGTCCTTAGGTTAGTTAGGTTTAAGTAGTTCTAAGTTCTAGGGGACTGATAACCTGACATGTTAAGTCCCATAGTACTCAGAGCCATTTGAACCATTTTTATTTTTTTTTATTTCTGGTTCTTCGTTATCAGTCCACAAACGTGTGAAGCACTTCAACCATTTCTTATCCGATGTTATATTTAGTTTTATACTGCCTCGGTGTTGATTGTTAAAGAGCTTCATTGTCTTGCATCAATAACAAAACACTTAAAGGAGGCTTATCGAAGAATCTTGTCATTAACTATTAATATTAATTACAGAGATGATTATGAAGCTATATCTGCTTTTCTGAAAAAAATGCAACAAAAAAAGGGAAAAAATAGGGGTCGATATGAGGGTGAAATAGAACATATTTTGATAGACAATACTAGTTACTCTTTCAATTCACCGTTATTGACATCGTGATGGACTACTCGGAATTAGCATCTTTTAGCAACATAAAGAGAAACACTCTAAGAATTGTTTCAAAAGGGCTACAACTGTCACCAATGTTGGATATGCCGCGACAGTTACAAATTTGTGTTACGATGGGAGTCAAACCCAATGAAGCTGCTATCGGCTTAACTAAAGTCGACCTTGCCACGTTTCCAGGCTCGGACAAAGCATTACCTGCTGCCATCTGTTGCTGGTTTCAGTCGTTATGATGGTGGCCAATACAGAGTGGCGATGTAGAACATATTCAGTGATTGTGACTAAGAAAACATCATACTTACCGCCCAAACGACAGGAAAAAAGCGCAGGTCATTCCCGTTTTTAAGAAAGGCCGTGAGACAGAGCCACACAATTATAGACCTATATCATTGACATCAATCTGTTGTAGGATTATGGAACATGTTTTATGCTCAAGAATTATGACGTTCTTGGGAAATGAACGACTCCTCTATAAAAATCAACATGGATTCAGCAAACAGAGGGATCTTGTGAAACTCAGCTCGTTCTGTTCCTCCAGTGTACGACGGCGCTCACGTTGATGCCGTGTTCCGTGATTTTAGTAAGGCATTTGACACCGTCCCGCATTCTACATCTACATTTATACTCCGCAAGCCACCCAACAGTGTGTGGAGGAGGGCACTTTACATGCCAGTGCCATTACCTCCCTTTTCTGTTCCAGTCGCGTATGGTTCGCGGGAAGAACGACTGTCTGAAAGCCACCGTGCGCGCTCGAATCTCTCTAATTTCACATTCGTGATCTCCTCGGGAGGTATAAGTAGGGGGAAGCAATATATTCGATACCTCATCCAGAAACGCACCCTCTCGAAACCTGGCGAGCAAGCTACACCGCGATGCAGAACGCCTCTCTTGCAGAGTCTGCCACTTGAGTTTGCTAAACATCTCCGTAACGCTATCACGGTTACCAAAAACCCTGTGACGAAGCGCGCCGCTCTTCTTTGGATCTTCTCTATCTCCTCCGTCAACCCAATCTGGTATGGATCCAACACTGATGAGCAATACTTAAGTATAGTTCGAACGAGTGTTTTGTAAGCCACCTCCTTTGTTGATGGACTAAATTTTCTAAGCACCCTCCCAATGAATCTCAACCTGGTACCCGCCTTACCAACAATTAATTTTATATGATCATTCCACTTCAAATCGTTCCGCACGCATACGCCCAGATATTACCGTTTAATTAAAAAAAAACACGCAATTACGTAGTATCGGAGCAGACCTGCGATTGGATTCAAGACTTGCTTGCAGGTAGAATTCAACACGTCGCTCTTAACGGAACTATACCACAGGGAAGTGTGATAGGACCGTTGCTGTTTACATTGTATAATATAAATGATCTAGTAGAAAGCGTCGGATGCTCTTTAAGGCTGATACAGTTGTCTATACCAAAGTAGCAACGCAAGAAGATAGTAAGAATTTGCAGAACGACCTGCAGAGAATTGATGAACGGTGCAGTGTTTGGCTGTTGACCCTGAACGCAAATAAATGTAACATATTGCGCATAAATAGGGAAAGAAATCCAGTACGTACAGCTACAGTATTGATGACAAACAGCTGGAGACAGCGTCTGCCGTAAAATATCTAGGCATAACTATCTATAGCGACCTTAAGTGGAATGACCATATAAAACAGATACTGGGGAAAGCAGACACAAGACTCAGATTCATCGGAAGAATCTTAAGGAAATGTAAGGAAAGAATTGGCTTATAAGGCGCTTGTTCGCCCGATCCTTGAGTATCTGGGTTCTCCATCAGTTAGGACTGATTGCGGAGATCCAACGAAGAGCGGCGGTTACGTCACGTGATCGTTTAGCTGGCGAGAGAGCCGTTAGGGAGATGCTAAACAAACTCCAGATAGTGGTACCGAAAGTACCCTCCGCCACATACCATTAGTTGGCTTGCGGAATATGCTGTAGATGTAGAAGCACAACGGAACGTAGGATGATTTCTGACAGGCGAATAATGCTACGACTAGGTACATAAACCAATTTGTGAATCAGAATAGCCAGATCGAGTGTCGAAAGCGGTTCAGCTCAGTCCTAGTAGAGCAGTTTGCTTCTGTCCTACGTGGCAATGTGTAATATTCACTGCAGACTGACCACTTCTGTGCCGCTTCTGTACGGCTGCATTTCCTCGTAAATCATATTCACTTCTTCGAACAGCCCGGGAAAATATTACCTTTGTTACGTCTGTCGGCCGTTGCGGGCCTCGGTTTCTCTGCTGCTCCTGCGCCACACAGGTTTGTAAATAAATGCTCTTTGGCCACACACAGCAGTCGCATCAAAACAAGGTTAAACACGCTCGGAAAAAAAATTCTGTAAAGTATGGAAACCCGATATTGACATCACGAGAGTGAATGTAAATACTGTATATTTACTGCCTTACGGTCGTTTAACGCTGTTGAACAGGCCTTTTTGGTATCTCTATCTCTAGTTTCTGCTACCGGCAAGCGACTGGTCTTGTTGTCCGAATGTTCGCCCCTATTTGAATCCGTGGTTCCTTAGTCTACTTCCCCGCCCCCAAAAAGATACACGGAAAACAGGTGCGAAATACTGGCACCTTGCAAAATATGTGACGTATTTCCAAAAGATGGTAAACATTCAGTCGGCTCCGCTTAATGGACTGAGTGAAGATTCAGATTCCGTCCCAGGTAGCGCCAAGGCGTTTATCTTGGCAGGTATTGGACTCGTTTCTGCCTAGCAAGCCGGCACAGAGTAACGGGAGAACTGTCTGCAGGAATCCCGGAACACGTACTCTTCTGATCAGGTGTTAATATCTTGGCCCAATGGTCTAAGCGCGGGACGACATACTCTCCGAAGTTTGCGTACCACCGTAGGTTTCGATTTTTCAAGTTAACTTCTTACCTAAGATGAAAGAAGTATGTCACTTTCATAAAAGTCCTGAAACCAGCTTAGGTTCGAACCCCAGACCCGATTCGTAGCACCCACGTATTTTTCTTGTCTGATTCGTTCTTAAAGAATTACAACATTTGACAGAGTGACAACAGGAACCGCCCAGGTAGCAGCGGGTGTTATCGCCCCACCTACAGGATTCTGGGAGGTGGACCGGAAGGGCATCCGACCATTCCTATCACAACATTGCCTAATGCAATAATTACCCTGCCGACCCTGTGAAGATACGGGATAAATTTCAGAAAAATCATACACAATTACAACAGAATAACATACAGCAAGCTTTCTGTGTAAATGACTTGGTACATTTGAGGTGTAGTGCTACAAAAGGATGTTGCAAATTAGGTGGACTCCCAAGGAAAGGAGTGAAGAGGTCAGAACCTCAAAATCTACGAGGAGAGGAATGTGTGGGAATCGCTGACGAGAAGAAGGGAGAGGGTGGTAGGAAATCTGGATACTAGAGGGAGCTGTAGGGGAAGACGTATTCGAATACGACGAGCAAATATAAATGAAAAGTCAGAAGACTGATGACTCAAAAATAAAATTAACACACATTTCAATCTTAATTATGGAAATTGTGCAAGTACTAACTCGTTTCGCTGAGTGACTGCTTTGGAATCGGAATCTATAAACACGATTCCCTTGTGTACGCTATAAGTCTTATAGTATGGTCACGTTTCGCCCACGACTGGTTTTCGTATCTCGTGTTGTATTTGATTACAAGTTGGCTACTTTGCATGGCATAATTAACATCAAGAATGTAGTGATGTTTTCTTTGTGAATGTGATTTTTCTCAGACGCCAAAGGACACATCTAGAGAGAAAGGGAAAGCAGCCACACCAATCGTGGTTAATCTGGACGGCGGACAGCAAATTAATTGCCAAATTATATTACCAGCAGTACAGCGATTCCAACACGGGAACGGCAGACAATTGACGGATGCTAGTGAGCACGTCTACATCGAAACCTGGTGTGCCGTAGCTCTTCGAAAGATGGAGACGGCTCACCTCTGGGCTGGAAGGAGCGCGCGCGCGCGCGGCGGTTTCAGATTTCGTGGCGCCCATCGCGTGAGTGCATTTTGGCGCGGAGGTGCCGGCCATAATGTAATTAAGGCAAATCTGAGCTCGACCCTGGCTCTGGCTGGCGCTGCGCTAATGCGTGGCCGCCACGCGCAAGACGCGCGCGCCATTAACTCCTCCCACCATCCCCCTCCACTCCTCCCACCATCCCCCTCCACTCCTCCCATCACCCCCCCCCCCCTCCTCCAACCACACTAATGAGGGCGCGACGCGCGCTAAGGCTCATACTCAAAATGTGTTCCGCTCAGCACTCTGCTCTCCGCTGTAGCACATAACGTAACGTAACGGAGGCCACGGCTCGTGTATCACGGGCTCCCAGCTGTAACACGATGCACTCGGCGAGCGGCTTATGGGATCACGAGGCGGCGCAGCGTCTTGCGAAGAGCTGGGAAACATTACATGACAACGTGGTGGAGAGGATAACCCCAGATAGAACTTCCTAAGCCTTCCGAAGCCGTTCGTGTACACAATAAAAGATCGTGGATGAAGCAGCTGTATTGCGGTTTCTTTATTTTATAACGCACAATTCGGCGTTGGCTGTCAGCCTCGATGATCCAACTTACCTCTCGTCCACACAACCAAATTTCACAGGTCACTTTTAAAATAAGAAAAAATCCAATTTTTGTTCCTTGATCAGTTACAAATGCTGTGAACCATCACAACACTGGGGGGGGGGGGGGGGTCTTTGTGCCCACATTTCGAAAATATCGTTATCTAGTCTGGTAATGATAGATCCAAATTTTGAAAAAAGTTTGTTTCTAATTATGTCTTTCAACTATTTCAATTTTTTCAATAAAACTTTACCGTAATATTTAGTGATCTTGGCTATTAATAACCGTTTCAGCTGTATTTAGTTTGTTTTTAAAAAACAGATTTCGGCGTTGGCTGTCAGGGCACTAAATGCAGATGAAGCAGTTATTAATACCGAACATGGCTGGTTATAGTTATGGTTGCCCGACCTACAAAATTGTCTGACGGTAATTTAGGTCTTAGTATGACTGCGACTTTTCGCAAGAACTCTCATGCTTATATTTTGAAGTTCACGTCTTTAAAAAGTATGGTGTTAATGAAAATTAACGGAATTTGTATTTAATTTTTTGTGGTGTTAGAAAGTAGGCTGCATGCAGGATACGGTGACCGATGTCGGTAAAAAACATTTCATTTGTGCGTTACTTATAGCATTGTGTGTCAGACTCGTGATGATGATCCCATTATTTCGTCAATCACCATAGTTATTTCGGTATTTATGTGGAAGTAGGGCACTGCGCGGAATTCAAAGAAGTTTGCAATGAAAAACAGGGGTCGCAGTGATTCTGCGTTTGTTGCACATTACATAATCCATTGCTGCGTATGAAATTAGCTGACAAACTGTGTTCTGCCTTAAGTTTGGGTGTTCGCGCGGAGACTACTTGTTGGTGAGTAGACTGATATGCTTGTTGGTGAGTAGACTGATATGTACGATGCACCAGTTACGGTGTCTGAGCAGCGAACACGGCAGGAAGTTAGGAACGAGTTTGCACATCGGACGCTAGCCGACTCAGTAGTATGCAGGGCATTGTTCCCCAGTGGGAAAGCCTGCTTTGTTGCTCATTCTTTGGTGCGCTCAAGCTGCTGATGCGCCTGCGACTTCGCGCAGTTGCGCCACACAGCTTCGTGCACACGTGTCGTATTTGTGATGGAATGAAGATTGTGCACCCCCAAAGGCTCGCGACGAATTAGCTGCGCGTACTGTTATAACCCGGCGCCAGAGGCAGCATTCTCTCAGCAGTGCACATGGAATTTTAATTACTGCACTTCATTACGGGCGCACGGCCTGCAGCGACGTGCCTCTTTCACAAGAGTGCAATAAACACCTCAGTGCTAAAGTCACTTTCCGCTTGGGAGCAGTAGCGACGCTTTTGCTCCCGAGGCGGGGACACTGTTTTTAACGCTCTCCCAGCGCAAAGTAATTAGCGGAGAAACTTTTCTATCTGAGGGGACGAGATTCGAGGGAACGTGGTGACTCGCGAGCACTTTCAGGTGATAAGAATAGCTATTAGAATCAAACCTGTTCACTAACGTAGGCTTTAGATGCGTCGTTAGCTGGTATACCTAAATACGTGTGTGACAACGGCTTGAGGTAGGGACAGTAATAAATAAAGCCTTTTTCTCTCGTTCGTTTGCACAAGTCTTTGAGGTTCTCCTTCGTGAAATGTCATACAGTCGGAGGAATTGGGGTAGAATGTTGCTTCTGAATTGTTGTGTAGGTTATCATTTCGGTATCTTCGCCTATTCATCGTTATCATGTGTCACAACTGCATGCCTTTGTATATCGAAAAGTCTGCTTTTTCGTGTTACATATCGCAAACGAAACTTTTTTGAGGTGCGCAAAATAAAGTTTCATTATGTTTCCCACGTTATTCAGATGAACTTTTCCCTTCTTAGTCATATGTACCATCTGAAACTACTTAACGCACATGGTATGTGTTGATAGTGGACTGCCCTTTAGTTCACTGACGTCTCACAGGATCAGCCACACTTGGCAGTCTGTGTTTATTTATTGTTTTAATATAAATACCTCAGATATACTAGTTCAATATTCTATCGCTTCGTTACAGGATCGTAGTAATCTTTGTGTGTTTTTAAGCTGTTCATCAGCGAGGCCATTATCGTCCTTTCTAAAATATTTCGGGAAATAGAGTATACTTCCGGAAAGAGTGATTCATCCAGCCACCTTGATACGCATAACAACTCAAATGTACTAGTATATTTCGGAGATATGAGGGTTGCTCGGAAGAACTCGCAAGAGACTTGACTTCTGCCAAATGTAAAATATTGCGCATAAATAGGAAAAGAAATCCAGTACGTGCAGCTACAGTATTGATGACAAACAGCTGGAGACAGCGTCTGCCGTAAAATATCTAGGCGTAACTATCTATAGCGACTTTAAGTGGAATGACCATATAAAACAGATGCTGGGGAAAGCAGACACAAGACTCAGATTCATCGGAAGAATATTAAGGAAATGTAACGAAGGAAATGGCTTATAAGGCGCTTGTTCGCCCGATCCTTGAGTATCTGGGTTCTCTGTCAGTTAGGACTGATATAGGAGATCCGACTAACCACTCTCCCCTGAGGTGCAGGCTATTTCTCGGAATATTTTAGTGAGGGCGATAATAACCTCAATGTTGGGAACCATAAAAACATACAGATTTGTAGAGGTTGGTCAGACAGGGTAGATTGTGCTGAGAAATAATTGCTAAGAAACAAAAATCGTTATATTATACTGCTTCCGAGTTACTGTAATCAGCAATGGAGTTAGACAATCAGGTGGTTTCGCCACAAATTCAAGCGGACCGGCAGCATAGATGATAGCGTACGAATCTGCTCAGCGTTTGCCTCGAGTTCGATCACTACTACTGTCCCACGCCCAATTTTTGTATAGGTCTCTTGTTCAGTTTTAGAAAACCAAGAAGATTACGATTAGCCACAACGTCTCTGGCGGGCTGCTTAAATTAGCGCGCGTAAAGGCCTGATTGGCTAACTTCAAAGCTAATTCACTCGGAAACGGCGCAACTATCGGATTTTTCTCTTAACAATTACTACTTAGCACAACCTACCCTTCAATACCCTTACAAGCTTCAGTGTGTTTCTGGTACAGTGAAGCAATAATTTGATATAAATTACACAGACATACGCACATTGTTCTTCTTTTAGTGTTCAACCCTGCGGTTGGTTTGCAACAGAGCGCCATTCCTCTCTTCTGTCTGCCTTCCTCTTCTTTTCCGCGTATGTGTTACATCCAACGTCACTCATGATTTGTTGCATGTATGATATTCTTGGTTGCCCCCGCCGATTCCTTCCCTCAATAGCTCCTTCTGCTATTGTTCCAATTATGTTGTGTCGTAGGATGTGCCCTAAAAGTTTCTCTCTTCTTATTTGGATGTGCCTCCACAGAGATCTGGTTTCTTGTACTCTTCTAAACACCTCTTCATTTTTACTTTGTCTCTCCAGCTGATTTTAATCATCCTTCTATAGCACCACATATCCAGGGCCTCTAGCCGTCTTCCCTCTTCTCTTCCAAGTTTCGCATCCATATAGGGCCACACTCCAAACGAAACCTTTCATGATACGTTTCCTTATTTTCAGACTGATGTTGTTGCTGCTGAGTAAGTGCCTTCTCCGATTAAATGCAATTTTGGCCTTTTGTATTCTGGTCGCAATTACTTTCCGGCTTCCACCATCTCTTGTGATTTTGCTTCCCAGGTAAGTAAATTCCTCTATCACTTCCAGCTCCTCTCTTCCAATTCTCATTCTCAGAGGTTCATATTCTGCTCCTGTACTGCATACCATCACTTTAGTCTTTTTCTTGTTTATTCTCATTCCATACTGATTGCATAGAATTTTTTCCATTGTTCTGAGGACTTCCTCTACATCTTCTTTTGTTCCGTCACTATAGCAATATCATCTGCATAACGTAGCATGTCTATCTTCTGCCCATTAATTTTGATCTCCACCTCAGTAGTTTCTCAAAATTGGTCTATAGCTTCCTGGATGTAAGCATGGAATATAAGAGGAGAGAGAGATACGTATAATATCTATGCGGATTTCCGAGTAAAGGCGTTTAGATTTTAATTGAGGCCCTGGATTGTGGCTTGGTGCTGTAGTCGAATCTATGGGATTCTGACTAATAAATGCGACGAACGTATGAGACTCTAACTTAAACAACAAAACTATTAAAGATCTGGATATTTTAAAAGAGTGGTTCATTGTGAAGTCGCATAACAGCAAAAAGTAATTAAAAAATCTTTTCCTTCTAGAGATCTTTATTTCAATTAGACCTAGTATAGAGTTATATCGAACGTAAGGGTCCTAGATTTTGCAGCAGTTGCCGCTTTCCTAGTCTGAATTTACGGAAAGAAAGGGCAGTTTTTTTTTACCGCCGCCATTACCTCACATGTTTCAACCCCCTGTTGAAGTCGTCAATGTAATATAAAGTGCTGCTGTCCCTCTCCCGCGCAGAAAAGTAACCTCTCTCATCGCAAGGCAGCAACTGTGCTTGGCTGAGCTGTAACAAGAACGCATCTTACAGACACGGTAGTGACATTTGACTGGAGTGAGATGTATGTGTTGCGTTCGTTTCGCTATCCGGAATTGAAAATAGCGGACTAGTTAAGTGTTTGAGCTAGTTCCTTAATAAGCATCTTCCAGGGGGTACACGTCAAATAAACCAGAAACCGCTTCGGCGCCTGGACACAGACGGACGAGGTCAGGCAGCGAGGCGACACTGTGTTAGCTCCAGACTGCATGATAATTGGCTCATTTAAAGGAGACGCCGGCGCATGCTTTACGGTGTTAACCAGATTTCCGTTCACTAATTGGACGGCAGGGACTGGTGCCGAACATGTTAATGAGAGCAATATTTCGCGCGCCTGGCGCCACGCCAGTCCCCCAGCCGTCACTGCGGGCCGCGCCACAAACTTGGACGCGCAGATACTGTGCATGCGCTGCGCCCCTCCCCTCACACACACACACACACACACACACACACACAGCCGAAGGTTGGAGTTAGAGGACCGCTTTCCCGAGATGAGTTTCCGAACTTCATGCGCATTCGGCTGCTCTTGCAGTTGCCGCTTATGCGCCGTGGTGCTTTTCATCGTCTTTTAGATCTTCTCTACCCTGAAAGCGATCTCGCTTCTAATTAGCGCCTCTCACTACTTGCGTCTTGATACCTGAAATACTCCCTAGTACGTACTGTAAAGAAAAAGACGAAACGTACTCTTTAAGGAATTTCGGCGCACGATAAATTTGTACTACCTTCTCTGAATTGTCATCTATCAGAGATCATTGGAGCGGCGGAAAGTTCCACGGGACTGGAAGAAGGGCCAGGTCATAGCAATCTATCAAAAGGGTAGAAAATCGGATGCACATAATTGCCGGCCAATTTCACTGACATCGGTTTGTTGTAGAATCATGGAACATATTTTGTGTTCAGACATAATGACCTTTCTAGACTCTGAGAAGCTCATCTGCAGAAACCAGCACGGCTTTAGGAAACCGCGGTCATGCCAGACACAGGTGGCCCTCTTCGTGCATGATATACAACAGGCTCTAGATACCGGCTCCCAGGTTGATGCCATATTTCTCGACTTTCGAAAGGCGTTCGACTCAGTTCGGCACTGTCGCTTGCTACAAAAAGTGCGCGCTTACGGTCTATCCAGTGACATATGCGGTTGGATAGAAAGTTTTCTGACAGACAGGGAGCAGTATGTCGTCCTGAACGGGGAAACTTCAACAGAAACAAGAGCAACTTGAGGTGTGCCCCAGGGCAGCGTAATAGGTCCTCTACTTTTTACGATTTACATAGACGATCTGGTTGATGGTATGGACAGCGGCCTTAGACTGTTTGCCGATGATGCTGTAGTCTACAGGAAAGTAGTATCACACGATAGTTGTGAACAAATCAATGAGGATTTGCAGAATATAAATGCATGGTGTAATGACTGACAGTTACCTCTCAATATTAGTAAGTGTAACCTACTGCGTATAACAAGGCGAAAATCCCCATTAATTAATGAGTACAAAAAAGGATCAGTCTTTGGAAGCGGCAACATGAGTGAAGTATCTGGGTGTGACTATTCGAAATGATCTCAAATGGAATGATCAGATTACACAAGTAACGGGTAAGGCGAACTCTAGATTGCGGTTTATTGGTAGAATCCTGAAGCGATGTAGTCCTTCAACAAAGGAAATGGCTTGCAATACGTTAGTTCGTCCAGTCTTAGAGTGTTGTTCGTCTATATGGGACCCTTACCAGTTGGGTCTGATTCCAGAGATTGAGAAGCTCCAAAGAAGAGCGGCAAGATTCGTGACTGGTACATTTAGCCATCGCGAGAGCGTTACAAATCTCATAGAAAGTTTGAAGTGGGACACTTGCAGATAGATGACACGCTAAACAGAAGGGGCTGCTCACTAAATTCCGAAATCCAATCTTCACCGAGGATGTAGAGCATATAGTATTACCACCAACTTTCAAATCGCGTAATGATCATTCAAAGATAAGGGAAATTAGAGCTCGTACTGATGCGTTCAGACAGTCGTTTTTCCCGCGCGCGATCCGCGAGTGGATAAGAGAAGGGGGGGGGGGGGGAGGATACGACTTTGGCGCGAATTGTGCCCTCCATTACACAACGCTACCGGAGTATACATATGTAGATGCGGACACTAGACTCGTAGTTCATAGCAGCTTGTCCATGTTTTTCTGCACTTTCATCAGGTACTGTGATTCCGTCCAGATACTTACCAAACAAAAATACAACACAAAATATCGCGGTACTATTGCAATGCGAATACAGACCGATGCAGCGAGTGAGCCTCAGCAATTCCGCTCATGTGTAAGGCGCGCTTCAAATATAGACTGGGGCGACAATAAGAATTGGGATCTGGGAGGGTAAACCGCGCAGTTGTGTGAAATGCTGTGCCAAGATGGCTTTGTGGCTAACGCACCTGCCTAGCGAGCACGAGATTCTGGTTCGATTCCCGGCTTTTGTACAAATTTTCACTTGCCGGGTCAGTCTATATATGCATAAAATCATATCTGTATTAGACCGCTGCACCAACTGCACAGCACCACTTCCTGACAGAGGTAGTTCATGTCATTGCAGTGTTGCCAGATTGCTAATCTTTAACGTCCATTTACTGCCGGTGATATGCACAGGGCGAAGTTTTGCGAGATAGATTTTTGTGTCGCTGGTGTGCGAAGAATCGTGCTGCAAAGTCCGAGCGCGCGAATTTTTCTTCACACTGTATAAGTACGAGGGTAATTCCAAAAGTAAGGTCTACTATTTTTTTTATAAGAATATAAACCTGTTTATTTCTACAATGGTTTACATCAGTTGACAGCTTGAACATTTAGCTACTTTTCGACATAATCACCATTTCTGTCGATGCATTTTTGTAGACGCTGTGAGAGTTTCTGTATGCCCATGTCATACCAGCTCGCCGCCAACTCAAACGGGCAATTCAGAACCGCTGAAGAGGAATGTTCAGCAAGGGCGTACACGTTCTCCGTGACAACGTTCGCCCACACATCGCTTGGCAAACCGTTGCTCTCCTGCAATAGTTTCAGTACAACATAATCACCCACCCACCCTGTAGTCCTGACTTGGCGCCCAGTGACTATCACCTGTTCCCTAGGTTAAACGAAAATTTGGCCGGAAAGCGATTCAGTTCCGACGACGAGGTGAAAGAAGAGGTTCAGAACTATCTGAACAGCATGGCGGCGAGCTGGTATGACATGGGCATACAAAAACTGCCATAACGTCTACAAAACTGCATCGACAGAAATGGTGATTATGTCGAAAAATAGCTAAATGTTCAAGCTGTAAACTGATGTAAACCATTGTAGAAATAAAGAGGTCTATGTACTTACAAAAAAATAGATCTTACTTTTGGGATTACCCTCGTACATGCATTTAGACAAGGGATTGGTGTGGTATCCGTGTCTTTCCGACGTGCGTGCGGTAAACGCGGATACGTGAACTATGGCGACGTTATTGCCACTTGCGACCAAACAGGACGAAGGTGCTGTTATTCTCATCTTGACCGGCGTAAGACAACATCCGGTATGCATCCATCGTAGAATGAAGAATTTGCGTGGGGCAGCGTGCCTGTCTAAAACTGCAGAAGAGGTGCTGCCACTTCATTAGAACGCGCGTCCCCGTATAGATAACGTCTTAATGCAGAAGTTACGCCGGCTGAAGTGGGAGACACTCGGGCACCTGCGCTGTAGTCCTGATCTGTCCCCCTGCGGTTATCACGCTTTCGGACCCTAAAAAACAGTCCTTGAACCGTCGACGATGCCTCCCGGACGAGGACTTTTGTACACAGCAGGACGAGGTGTCCCACCAAACGGGTAGTCTGGTGCGTCGGTGGCATGGCTGCTTCACTGCTCGCGGCGCTTTTGTTTGATTGGTATACCTATTTTGGTCTGTGCGGCCTTCGAACGGAAACTTTTTTGATCGCCCCCCCTTACGGTACCAAAATGAAGAATTTCGCGGTTTGTACACATATTCCTTAGCCCAACCGCAAAGAAAGAAGTCGCGTGGAGGTCAGATCAGGGTTGTGCGCAGACCATTCTGTCGGTACCCGGTGGCCAATCCCTCTGCCAGGGAAATAATCGTGAAGCCATTCTCTTCTCTGGAAGTAAGTAGTGGAGCGAAGCTCGGTCTTGCATGATCAACAGTTCCCTTTCATTTTCCATTGTCTAGCGGTTCTAGGCGCCCAGTCCGGAACCGCGCGACTGCTACGGTCGCAGGTTCGAATCCTGCCTCGGGCATGGATGTGTGTGATGTCCTTAGGTTAGTTAGGCTTAAGTAGTTCTAAGTTCTAGGGGACCGATGACCACAGATGTTAAGTCCCATAGTGCTCAGAGCCATTTGAACCATCATTTTCCACTCTTGAATCACAGGCAAAATGTACGTTCGAAGCACCGCCAAGTATAGCGTTCCATTCGTTGTGTCGCGTAGCACGTGTGGGGCCAATGAAACTACTTTGACGTCATCCCATACCAGACGCTTACCTTCGGTCGTAATTGCACTTATTCAGCAGTTGAATTTGTATCCAGATTTGAACAGTAATGACAATTGATACAGCTCACGAAACCTCCAACGTGATACACCGCTTCAACCGGCCACAGGATATTGTCGTACAAATTGGGACAATCATCTTTCCAAACGAGCCTAATTCCATCCTGCCGCATTCCTCATCGAACAGCTGTTCCAGGTCACGTGGCATTCAGCGTCGAAAAAATAGCTCACTTTTTAAAATGGTAATTACCGTGTGAAGTCACAATCCGCTTAAACGTTTCCAGTCGATCAACCTGTGAAGTCATACATAAATGGTAAATCTCACATTAGTCGACGTTACTACAAGCCAGCAAGAGCTGATGCTACTTTCTGGAAGGATCCAGGTTAAAATTAGGTACTGAGCTTACAATCCCCCTGTAGTGTCACTGCAAAACTTAACTACTTGGATGTTACAGAACCCCCCACATATTTATTGAATAGTCTATACCTCGGCACGGAAGTTATTAACGAACTGATAAACCCCACGTCTTGAACATCATAAACTTGTCACGAAAATATATCAAAACGATACCTGCGCTAACATTAAAAGTGCCTGGAATGATGGCCGAACCATGTGACTCAGTGACTAAAGACAGTGCAATCCTATCCGGGCAGACCGTTCAAATTCTCGTCCAGGCATTCAAGATTGGATCTTCCATTGCAAATCACTCCCGGAGAATGCTAACTGCGGCAGTTCACTCACATTTCTGGAGGTAAGGCGTTGGCTTCGACTCAGATTACCTCGGTACAGTCGGGAAATTACACGTTTAATCCTCTCCTTAACGATACCGTATCTACGATTTTGTGCGGCGAACGCCGTTGTCAGTGTTGCCTGATAAGCTCCCAGAGATAGCTTGCCTTGATATAAAATGACTTTGGCGGAAGCAGTTTGTTTCAACTGAGAGATTATTCTTTGAGCGGGAAGTGTACGTTTACAGTAGTCGCGTTAGTCTTATCGCGAGGAAACACACAGAGCCCGGGGAGCAAGCAAAGTCTCGTGCGTATAATAGGCGTCACGGAGTGGCCCTTTACTGTAAATTGACGGCAAGCGCAGTGAATCCTCTCTCTCTCTCTCTCTCTCTCTCTCTCTCTCTCTCTCTCTCTCTCTCCCCCCTCCCCCTCCCCCCTCCCTCTCCCACGCACCGCGTGGTGTATAATAATGTGTACGCAAATCAGAACAACTGCTTCATTAATTTCGGGAAATGAATTTGATAATTAAGCTACGTCACAGTGGTTGCATACAGCATTATACGCGCACAAACCTCACTGCCGTTGGCTCGCTGTTTCGGAATCCGTAAATATAGGTGAAGCTCCGAGGTTGCACAGTTCAACTGTGACTTGGCTGGCTTGGTTTTTAGACTTATTGCACCCAATTTTTGTACGTGCGATACGAAACAGTGCCCTTTTAATCAGGTCGGGACTCTCAATTCATCTCCATGGCATTACTCCATCTGAGAGGAATGCGTAGTAGCAATAGTAGTGCATATAAAACTACGTCCTCTCGTACGATCTTCACACGATTTCCTCGCGTATGAGTAGATTTCACGTAAGTGATTCAGAAACTAGCTCTAAAATTGAGCATGGCGAATTTCGTAAACGTACTTACAGCTCGCGCCATTAGTATAAGGCGGTGAGCCTTCAACATACGATTTAAGCCTTTTTCTAATTTATTTGTCTTCATTTTGTCTCAACGTAGTCCGAAGTTACCATTTGCTTGCTGTCGCCTTCGAGGCTAAGACGTTATCGGTAACAAGTAGACAAAAAGAGGACAAACAATCAGCTGAGCTGATACTAAGTGATAAGAGAATAGTCTTTATTCTCCATAATAAAATATTTAACATCTGTCATGTCCAATTCTTAAACAAGATGGAAGCAGCGAGGCTGTACTTAGCGAAGATGGGTTTAGAAGCCCATTACTTTCAGCTTAGGTAACGGCCACATCTGCGATTTTTTCTAGCAGGAGTAGAGCTGTGAGAAAAAACGAAGCAGAAACAGAACCACAGTTTCCCACAGGGAAAAATTTCCAACTTGAACTGACATTTTGAGGAGGAAGAAAAACCACACCTGCAAGATACCAGACCCAGTAATCTATTCGACGCTGAAATTCGGTTAATGATTCTAATAAAACGCAGATACGACCGTCTGATCGTACGGGTACAGCTTTTAAACTTTCGCTCCGCCACACTGCAGCCGCCTAATGACAGAGCACGAAACGCTGTACAGTGGAGTGAGTTAGAGGTTGGTGACTATTTCTACATCTATATGTACATCTACATCACTCTTAAATGCCCGGCAGAGGGTTTATCCATCAACCTTCACAATGCATGTCTCTGTTGTTCCAATCTCGAACAGCGCGCGGAAGAAACGAACTGCCATACCTTTCCGTGCGAGCTCTGATTCCCTTGGTTTCTTCATATGTAGGTCGAAGTCAACAAAATATTTTCGCATTCTGAGGGAAAAGGTGGTAATTGAAATTTCGTGGGAAGATTCCACCACAACGAAAAACTCGTTTGTTTTACTGATGACCACCCCAAATCTTGTATCATGTCAGTGAGACTCTCTCCCCTGTTTCGCGATAATAGAAAACGTGCTGCCCTTCTTTGACTTACTCGATGTACTCCGTCAGTCCTATGTGGTAAGTATAGTACTCCAAAAGCGGACCGACAAGCGTAGTGTAGGCAGTCTCTTCAGTAGACCTGTTCCATTTTCTAAGCGTTCTGCCAATAAAACGCCGTCTGTGTTTAGCCTTCGCCACAACATTTTTTTGTGTCTATTTTCCAATTTAGGTTGTTCATAATTGTAATTCCTAGGTATTTAGTGGAATTTACGACCTTCAAATTTGACTGATTATCGTGTGACCGAAGTGACAAACGGATTCCTTTTAGCACTCATGGTGGAAGACAACACACTTTTCATTATTTAGTGTCAATTGTTTTGCAATTGGTTTTGATCCTCCGATGACTTTACTACGCTGTTAACGACAGCATGATCTGCAAACAACATAAGGCGGCTGTTCAGATTCTCCTAAATCGTTTATATAGTTAAGGAACAGCAGAGGGCATATAACACTACTTTGTGGAGCGCCAGAAATCGCTTCTGTGTTACTCGATAACTTTCCGTAAATTACTGCGAGCTGTGACCCCTCTGACAGGAAATCACAGATCCCGTGATAACATTGTTAACATTCCTTGTTGATTGTGTCAAAGCCTGCGGTTCCCAACATGTAGCTGGTACCAGTGATACCTTTGGTCTTAAATCATGTTGTGATTCACGAATTCAGTGTGAATGAATCACACGAATGAGTGTGTAATTAAAAAAAGTAGCATAGCGTTGTGTAATTAATAACATTGCTGTTTGTGCGTTATTTCCTTTGGATTTGAAAGCTAATGCTGTTAAGAAGTACATTTGCAGGGGATAAGCTGTTCTTCAACGCGAGTGATGTAGTTAAATGTAAATCAAAATCATCAGTTTCGTTCATAAAAATTGTTCATTTTGATTTTGAGGCGTATATATACCTGCAGAATATCAAAACCAGCATACTGGTACAGTAATATCGCACCTGTATTTGCGTGAGGTTGACATACTACGTTCCGTCACTAATCTGCCAGAACATTATGACCACTAACATACAATCGATATAAAGCCGTCCAGGCGATAGCAGCGTCACCTAGCAAGGAATGACGGTTAGTCACACACACCCACGGTTCATGTAGTACCAGTGAGCTTGCTGTCGGTGTGTACAATGGAGAAGGCGCGCGATCTATCAGAGTTTGAGCGAGGGCAGATTGTGATGGCCGGGGGCTCGGCACGAACATTTCGGAAACAGCACAGGCGACGAACTGTGGCGGAACCAACGTCACTTACGTGTCGGGCAGAGTAAAACTGTGCCTGAACACATTGTGCTTCGAACACTCTTAACGACGGGCCTCGACAGCCTAAGACCCATGCATGTGCCAATGTTAACTCCACGCCATCGGCTACTACCTGGACGGTGTAAAAAAAAATTGAAACTTCAAAGTCAATTCAGTCGACAATGGCCATTTTGTCGCCTATACGGTACTTTGCGTTGACCAAGATTGATGAAATATGGCAACAAGCAAGGTTTCACAGTACAGATAAAGGAAAGCGATCTTAAAATTGTTAATCTGTAATCCCGTCACACGAAAAACTACTTTTTCTATCACTTACTATCCGACGTCGAACTTGAAACAAAAAAAAATTCTTGCTCATATGACACGTTTCTGAATTAATACATCATTAAATATCCTGGAGCGATTGCTGCACGTAGCAGTGGCGTGGCGTTTCAAGTTGTATCTTGAACAAACATTCGCAGATTAGTCTGCGTCATACAAACAAATAAATCGATTCCTTGCCTGATGTTTGACTTTAACGCTGGGAACCAGTGACCCCGAATGGAGAACTGCGGGTTGTTATAATAATGATTGCCTGCCTCCTGCCTGTCACATTTGTATCATAGAAATTGAAATAAGTAGTCTCGAAAGTCTCGGAATCCCAGGGACCGAAAGCATCATTGTCGGTAATACGCAAAAATGGTAGAGATTGCGGATTCCCGGAATGGATGAACTGTGTATTTACATAATTTTATAGGGAACCCTGAGTGCTCGGATCGTCCTCGCACCTGGACAATTTTTACCGCCTGCTTGTGTCTACCCTAGATGAAAGTAAGATGTAACGCCGTTACGTACATGCAGCGCAGTGAGGCAGTAGCGCTCCGTGAATGATAGCAGATGTTGAGGTCGTGTTCTAGTTGGGGCGAGCTTGCTGCAGGCCAGCTGTAGGGAGTGAAGCGGCTGCGATGTGTGCCAACACAACAAACTGCATTAGAGGAGGGGCGCAGGCTGCCGGCCGCCGTTTGATGTCTGCGGGTAATGAGACTGCGGCTGCACTAGCGCCGCGGGCGCCCAGCGGCCGCTCGCGTAATTCCCAGCTTCCCAGCTCGGGGGTCCCCCGGTCGCAAGTGCCGGGCAGTCGCGGAGATGATTGCCCAGCGCTCCTGGTGGATGTTGCAGACCCTGTGTTTGTGCGGGAGATTTTGGGCGTATCTGGGCTAGGTTGAATTATCAGTCGGCGTTTTGATAGCAATTTCACTAACTGAAACACCTTAGCGAAGGCACTACTACGGAACGCTTTGATACAGCAGTCGGCCAGAAGTATAAACAAAAGGGGGAGGGATGACTGCCACAGTATGACGGCAACCACTTTCATGTGTATCTCCACAACAGCGACAGTGGTACCAAAATGTATTGGCACAGACACCTATTCGCATGTAATGCAAAATGTGTGAATACTAGGAATATTACATGTGTACCGTTAACTCCGACTCAATAAAGGGAATAATTTGTATGTTAAAATCATCTCCGCACACCACCGGGTCGACCCACATTCCAACCTACCGTCGTCTATCCGCAGACCCCCCATTCATGTCCTCCATGCTCACTAATTTGAGATTCCTGCAGGAGGTCGAATGTAATTGTGCAAAGGTGGTGTATTTATTGACCATCGAGGCGAATCTGTTACTTTAAATAGGTGTTGTCTGTTCCTTTGGACATATGTAATCAGTTTAATGAGGGTTTAAAAGAAAAATGGTTCAAATGGCTCTGAGCACTATGGGATTTAACATCTGAGGGCGTCATTCCCCTAGAACTTAGAACTACTTAAACCTAACTAACCTAAGGATATCACACGCATCCATGCCCGAGGCAGGATTCGAACCTGCGACCGTAGCGGTCGCGCGGTTCCAGACTGTAACGCCTAGAACCGCTCGGCCACACAGGCCGGCTTAAAAGAAACGTATGTAATCAATTAAATGATGGCTTTCTTCTGCTCGAAGAAGCATTGGAACACCGTACGACGTTTGTTACTGTGCTGCACAGTGTGTGCAAGAGTTGTGCAGTCGGATTTGACAGAAGTTCCGTCCCTTGCCTGACGCCCAGTGTACGGGGCATTCAGTTGTCACGAGGAGTCCGAAAGGAAAAGAGCATTCCGTGTCGTTCCACAACAAGGCGGTTTTATAGCATTCGCTGAGTAAAAGTTACCCTAAGATTAGCAAAGGACGTTCTGTTAATTATAAACAGTGCGGGCAATTATTATGAATCAAGAAGTTTCAAGAGACTTGAGACAGTCAATAAACGCAGATCCGTAGCCCAAGAGTTCTTTTATACAGGGAGCGTCGAAGGATGGTTCGTCTTGCACAAAAAAACTTTAAAAGTGCAAGTTCGTTTGTATCGGACATCCACTCAACGTCCAACAAACTCTTCAGTGCTCAAACTGTTGGAAATGTTTTGGATCCTGAAAGGTGGCTACACTGTGCCACTGCGCCAGAGATTGCGCCAAAGAGTACTATTAAGCCACCTCCACAGTGCGTGTTAGGAGTTCGTGGTTGTCAGTGGTTGTTGAGAGTTCGTAGCAGTCAGTGCGTGTTAAGAGATCGTAGAAGTCAGTGCTCGTTATGAGATCGTAGAGGACAGTATGTGTTAAGAGTTCGTACCGAGATGTGCTAGTGGGCACTGCTTGTCGTGAAGTCGGAGTGAGATGTGGTAGTAAAGAGTGTTGTTCCATGTTTTATGCAGTTATTTGATGGGAGAGATAGTAGATGTTATTGTAATGAGTGCATTTCGTCAATATATATGAAGGTAAAAATTACAATGTTCTTTTATTAATTGTGTGTCTGAAATAATGCGTCACTACAGGTTCAGTCAACAAAGCATCTGGCTTGTGTTCTTGTATTAGAGTGAATTCTGGTTTTCTTGCGTAATTATAGTTTTTCTAAATTTCTTTTGTCACGTCAGCATAGTTGATATTTAAAAATTCTTGTCTTGTTGGAAAAGAACCGTGCCAGATGTGGACGTTGAGTCACACTCCCACATACAGAACAGTTACATTTGTGCTTGGAATTTGTGCATGGGGGCTTATTAAATATAAGATTGATTGAAAATATTTTTTGTTTTAGTATGTCTGTCCGATTACGCAGTCTCGTAATCGGTTGGCCCTGACTAGTATTATTACGCTATCTGACTGCAAAGAACAATGTAAGAAAATTTTCGTAAACACAGTTAATTAATTAAGTCCCCAGCAACTATAAAACCTACAAATTCCAAGCACAAATGTAACTGTTCTGTATGTGGGAGTGTGACTCAACGTCCACATCTGGCACGGTTCTTTTCCAACAAGACAAGAATTTTTAAATATCAACTATGCTGACGTGACAAAAGAAATTTAGAAAAACTATAATTACGCAAGAAAACCAGAATTCACTCTAATACAAGAACACAAGCCAGATGCTTTGTTGACTGAACCTGTAGTGACGCATTATTTCAGACACACAATTAATAAAAGAACATTGTAATTTTTACCTTCATATATATTGACGAAATGCACTCATTACAATAACATCTACTATCTCTCCCATCAAATAACTGCATAAAACATGGAACAACACTCTTTACTACCACATCTCACTCCGACTTCACGACAAGCAGTGCCCACTAGCACATCTCGGTACGAACTCTTAACAC
The DNA here is from genome assembly GCF_023864345.2 of Schistocerca serialis cubense. NCBI lineage: Eukaryota > Metazoa > Arthropoda > Insecta > Orthoptera > Acrididae > Schistocerca > Schistocerca serialis. Next base: position 641,062,597 of record NC_064638.1, on the reverse strand, counting down.
ATACTGTCCTCTACGATCTCATAACGAGCACTGACTTCTACGATCTCATAACGAGCACTGACTTCTACGATCTCATAACGAGCACTGACTTCTACGATCTCATAACGAGCACTGACTTCTACGATCTCATAACGAGCACTGACTTCTACGATCTCATAACGAGCACTGACTTCTACGATCTCATAACGAGCACTGACTTCTACGATCTCATAACGAGCACTGACTTCTACGATCTCATAACGAGCACTGACTTCTACGATCTCATAACGAGCACTGACTTCTACGATCTCATAACGAGCACTGACTTCTACGATCTCATAACGAGCACTGACTTCTACGATCTCATAACGAGCACTGACTTCTACGATCTCATAACGAGCACTGACTTCTACGATCTCATAACGAGCACTGACTTCTACGATCTCTTAACACGCACTGACTTCTACGATCTCTTAACACGCACTGACTTCTACGATCTCTTAACACGCACTGACTTCTACGATCTCTTAACACGCACTGACTGCTACGATCTCTTAACACGCACTGACTGCTACGATCTCTTAACACGCACTGACTGCTACGATCTCTTAACACGCACTGACTGCTACGAACTCTCAACAACCACTGACAACCACGAACTCCTAACACGCACTGTGGAGGCGGCTTAATAGTACTCTTTGGCCCAATCTCTGGCGCAGTGGCACAGTGTAGCCACCTTTCATATGCCCTTCCTCCACAGGCCAGAATTTGATGGTATTTTTGCCAGCATTGGTGGTGAAAATACCACCAAATTCGTCCAGAAAATACAGACAAAAATAAAAGATAATATTAATACCTAAATATCACATAATTAGTTAAAAATTTTGGCTTTGCACTGACCTTTCACTAACCTAACATATGAAGTACAGTAAGCAATACAACTTTTCATACATGTGACTACATAATAGTTTACACAATATACAAAAAATCAGTTTATACAAATGTTCACATAAAATGCTTTCAATGATTAGTTTATACAAAAAAAGAACACCAACAGGTAACATCTTTTCAGTAAAAGCAGTCCATCAGTTGCACCCAGTAAAGTTTAGCAGGTACACCCAGCAACAAGTCACATTAGTTCAATAGAAGCAATCCATCAGATGCACCCAGCAATGTTAAGCAGGTGCAGACGCCAACAAGTGACTTCATTTCAGTAAAAGCAGTTCACCAGTTGCACCCAGCAATGTTGAGAGCAGGTGCAGACACCAACAAGTAATACCATTTCAGTAAAAACAGTCCATCTGTGGCACCCAGCAATGTTGAGTAGGTGCAGACAGCAAAAAGTAACATCATTTCAGTAGAAACAGTTCTAACAGTGGCACTCAGTAAAGTTCAAGAGGTACACACAGCAACAAGTCACATTAGTTCAGTAGAAGCAGTCCATCAGAGGCACCCAGCAATGTTGAGTAGGTGCAGACACCAACAAGTGACATCATTTCAGTAGAAGCAGTCCATCAGAGGCACCCAGCAATGTTGAGTAGGTGCTGACAGCAACAAGTGACTTCATTTCAGTAAAAACAGTTCATCAGTTGCACCCAGCAATGTTGAGTAGGTGCAGACACCAACAAGTGACACCATTTCAGTAGAAACAGTCCATCAGTTGCACCCAGCAATGTTGAGAGCAGGTGCAGACAGCAACAAGTGACTTCATTTCAGTAAAAACAGTTCATCAGTTGCACCCAGCAATGTTGAGCAGGTGCAAACAGCAACAAGTGACTTCATTTCAGTAGAAACAGTTCATCAGTTGCACCCAGCAATGTTGAGAGCAGGTGCAGACAGCAACAAGTGACTTCATTTCAGTAAAAACAGTTCATCAGTGGCACCCAGCAATGTTGAGTAGGTGCAGACACCAACAAGTGACACCATTTCAGTAGAAGCAGTCCATTAGTGGCATCAGCAATGTTGATCAGGTGCACACAGCAACAGGGGACATTTTTTCAGTAGAAGCAGTCCATCAGTGGCACCAGCAATGTTGATCAGGTGCACACAGCAACAGGGGACATCTTTTCAGTAGAAGCAGTCCATCAGTGGCACCCAGCAATATTGAGTAGGTGCAGACAGCAAAAAGTCACATCTCTCAGCAGAAGCAGTTCCAAAAAATTCACTAGCACTGATCACACTGTTTATCAGAGTTTATGAGCAGAAATTAAACATGTCCTAGTGGCACCAAACATGTAGAAAAGGTGCAAGTAACAGTCCATGATTTTTTTACAGTCACTGATCACACAGTTCATCAGCAGAAATTAAACACGACCAAATGTCACACATCATGTTGAAAAGTGCAGGTAACAGTTCAGAATATTTATCTTCACTAATCAGACAGTTCAGGCATGAACAATAGTTTGAATGCACATACAAATGCTTTTACAGTAACATACAGATCATAACAAACACACAAATGATGTCAGATAATTGTCCTATTAACTATTACAATACACAAATACCAGTAAACCTATAATATTTATGAGTGTCAGTGCAAGCCACTACCAACAAATAAAATAATATTTAGGAGATAGGTGGGTAGGATTAGGAAAGGAAAACACACAAAACACACTCACTCATCTTTCATCCACATTAAGTACTACTGTGTAATTGAATAGTGTTAATTGTGTAAATGTAATTCTGTCAAAATCTGATGTTCATCATGTGTATCAAGTAGTAGTGGCAGCAATGTATAACAGTCAATAATAGTTAGTCAACGTCATAGTCATCATGTCAAGACCAATGTTTGCCAAGCCAGATCAAAATGTACTGTTGTTGAACAACTGTCAGTGAGCCACGATATGCAATTACTTCCTCTCTTCAAAAAAAAGGTATATACTGCTTAGTTATTTAACAAAGTGTGTGTATAGACTATCTTCCTTCTATTTTAGTGTTCTAGTCTGCTCTCTTCATCCTCCTTGTTCCATAAGACCAACAAAAAAAATATGCTCCTCACTTACTTTACCTCTTATACACCAAAACTCCAATAATCATCAGCATCACATAATCTCAATACGTCACTAATACTTCTTCAATACGTCGATACATATAACTCTTATCATCAATATCATTTACCTTACCTCTTGTCCACGAAAACTCCAATAATCATCAACTTCATATAATCTCTATACCTCAATAATACGTCGATAAATATAAACCTCAGCACCAATATCATTTCACTTCCATAACAACTCTTTCCTCTAGTCAGTCTCCTCGAACAAGTACAGATAAAATCCTAGTGCAACTTCAATTCAGCGTCCCATACAATCCGAAGACACATTGTCAACACACAACCTCTGTGTAATCCATCTGAGCCCAATCTTCTACTCAATATAAATTATAAGATACATTTTGGTTCCTTGTCCATCATTAAATAAAAGAAATGCATACCTGACCTCTAACAGACTTAGTTCGAATAACTCTCAGTAATTAAGTACGATTACGGAGTGTGAATGATCATAATATTTCACAGTGTGTACACCACTTCAAGAATTATGGCAGACAGAAGCAAACATGTGGAGTATTTCTTGTATCAAGTGTGACTTACTATTTCAATTGCTCACGAAAAATGCAGTGTAATAACTGTCAATGGTCTAAACCTAGTTTTGCTATGTCATGTCGTTAGCTTCCTTCCTATTAGCATACATTTATACAGTTTCCATAAAACCTCAGCTCATGTCACTTCTATGAAGTTTCTTGTACCAATGTCGTTCGTCGAATTATAGCAGTTCATTTTCTTATCTTAAAAATATAAGGCACTGAGCGTAAGCAAAACATGCAATAGCGAGTAAATATACCAGTAGAGAACAGAATGTCAACAAGTGGATGCAGCGCAATTCTTACAACGAGGCTCTGCCAAGCAAACAATCTATAATTAATACAATAGTGTGACCTAAACTCTATGTTTATACACAGTATATCAGCATTTCTATACACCAAATTAAAGAGTAGTTATGACAACAAACAGAAATGTATAAATATGCAATACATACGCATAGCAGTAAACATGTCATTAGCATAATAAACAGGTCATTAGCATCATATCAGCATAAGCAAATAAATGTTCATATGTCATCTTAATAAGTAAACATGAAGGCGCAAGCAGATAAATCACAAAGTATAACCTACATACATAACAGCACAACTAATCAGGTGACAATTATAATTTAAATAAATAAGCACAGCAGGCACATAATTAAAAAAAAATATGACATCAGTGAAAAAAAAGCAGTGCAGCCAAGCGATGCATAATATACACAAGTTACAACCCAGTTCATTAATAATCATTGTCAAAATCAGTTAACGTACGCAATCACGTCGCTTCACAAGTAAATTCATAGAACATGAAATTAGCACAAAGTATGAATCACGTAATCGCGAGCAGCAAATTACGTCTAAAGTACGTACCTAAGTGGAAATATGTTACCTGAAAAATAAACTCAATTAATAGTTACCTTTTTTAGTTAATTAGTTTCTTCTTGGAAATTACATTCTTGCTGAAAATTTCTCGATAGCAAGTCATCTTAACGTCGGACACGCACAGAATTTACCTGAAGTTCTTAAATATTTTATACAACCGTATCCTGCAAAATACTGAATGTTAATAACACAATTCAACAAGTCCTTATAGCTTTATACAGAATTAGTCGGAGAAATTAGACTGTGCATTTGTTTACGGCTGTCAGTGCATTCGCACTGAGCGCTCGATCAGCTGTGGGCGCGTGAAGTAGGAAGCTATTGTTCGCGGTCAACGACTGCCTTGTGCGGCGCGCAGACTTGACTGTTGCTTTGAGTATGTGCCGCCGCCAAAACACAGCGCGGTATCCTTGTACTCTCCGCATGTTTACATCTAGCTGTTGGTTTCTCAAAAGTATGTCATTCCACAAAAATTTTTACGTTAGATATGTGATGTATTCCCTTAGAGCGTCGAGATTTAAGAGTTTCTACTTCGACAGTGTTATCATGTATAATTTTACGAATTCTATATGGACCGTTATAAAGCAGAAAAAATTTGCGACACAAGCCTTTTCCTTTGTGCGACAAACGGTGGGACTTAATTAATACCTTTTGACCAACTGAAAAAGTTTTTAAACGACCAGGACGTTTCGCTGATTTCTCTCTTCTTGCAGCCGCAGACGCAATATTTCGTAGAGCCAGGTTAACAACTTCAGAATGCCGCAGTTTCCGTGAAGGCGGAAAAGGAACGATTTCAGAAATGCGATTTGTCCGTGCTTTGTTTTTTTAATATCATTAGAGGCGGTAAAGAAGTTGAATCATTAGGGAGTTCATTCAGAATGTTTTGAAAAATATGAAGATACTGATCCCAAGTTCTGTGATTCTGATGACAATAAAGACGGCACAATTTATTGATTTCCTTCATCCATCTCTCTGAAGCGTTAGATTGAGGGTGAAAAAGTGAAATGAAGATTGGTTTAATTTTACGACGCTGTAGAGTACGAAGCCAAATTTTAGAACGAAACTGTGATCCATTATCTGATATAACCTTATCGACATGACCAACTTCTTTAAGAAAATGTTTGATGAAAGCGTTAGATACTGAACGAGCTGTTGCTTTGCGTAATGGTGTAAAACATACATATTTTGACGTAAACTCCACTGCTACGAAAATGTACGCAAAACCATTAGTAGAACGAACCACTGGACCAAACAAATCGACTGCAGCCATCTCCTTTAATTTCGCTGGAATGATGGGAAACAACGGTGCTCTGTGAGAAATCGTTGGAGGCTTAGCCATTTGACATACTTTGCATTTGGCAAGAACAGATCGAATACGTTTTTCCATATTACTGAAGTAACAATTTTCTCGTAATTTATGAAAGCATTTTCGGGGACCAAAGTGTGCATAACTGAAATGCGTATACCAAATCAATTTATCGACCCACTCATCAGGAATACAAACTAACCAAACAAAGCTGTCGACCGATTTTCGTTTAAAAAGAACTTTCCAGATAGATCGCAAAAACGAGGTGTGGCCAAATCGTCCAAACTAACAAAGCGTCTAAGAAAATTACAGAGACCAAGAAAACTACGAACATCACGTTTTGTGGTAGGAACAGCATAGTTACGAATAGCGTCTAATTTCTCTGGATCAGGAAGAATACCTTCTGTAGAAATAATGTGACCGAGAAATTCCACCTGTGAACGACCAAATTCAGATTTTTCTAAGTTCACTATAATGCCAACTCTTGCAAAGATACGTAACAATGAATCCAAAATTTTGTTGTGCTCACTCCAAGAATGTTTAGCAATAAGAATGTCGTCAACATATGAAATAATATTGTCACGAAGAGAAACAGGTAACATTTCGTTTAGGCTACGAATGAATGCTGCTGAAAATATAGTAAGTCCAAACGGTAAATTCCAAAGTCACTTTTGGGTAAAACAGTCATATCCGGTTATTGTTCACTTACTCACTAGATAGATTGATAGTCGAAGAGTTGTTTTGACAGATGTAAAGAATAGTAAAAGAGTAGGCAGCGGTACAGAAAACTAAAAGGGAAATAGCACCACTACAGCTCGGGGCCCTATGCTCGCTACGGCACATATTCACTTTAGAGTAGTGAATCCCCTGAGGACTTTAATAGCTGCACATAATTTCAAGTTTGTTACTTAATGACAACTTTGACGGAAGTGCGTACATAAATTGATCTAACCATGCACATGGATGTATGTCATTCTTAGAATTGCGGAAGATCTTAAATTTCCGGACAGTCAAAAAGTGTTTATAATCAAAGTTTTCGCCTCGTGGCGACAAAGACCTACCGCGTCTGTCCCAGTCCGAATGTCGATTATTGTAAAGTTCGCGCGCCTGGCGCTCTCTTGTTGCGTCCCGTAAATGAAACAAATTATTTTCTTCAAACCCTTCTGCTACCTGTGATTCTAAATTTCTTCTGCTATCTTTTCCTACAATTTCGCCTTCGATCTGCTTGACTTGCTTCCGTAATGCCTCAAATTCCCTTTTCACGCGTTCATTAAATTTTCCCTGATTCTCAACATGCTTATTTATGTTCTGATACTCTTCGGTTTCTGCAAATGGTAATGGAGCTGTATCATCCGAATCTCTGTCCCCATGTAAACTAAGATTTGTCAGTTTATCTGAAATTTCCTCAACTCTTTCCGATAAGTCACCTATTTTTTTTCTTTCTGTTTATTTACGTCTTCCGTAAGTGTCGCGACTCGGGTTTCAGTACTGACACATTTGGTAGTTAACTGTTCATATTGTTGTGTTAGGTTATTTAATCTGTCATTTGGTACGGATTCCTCGATTCTTTCAATTATTTCTTCCTTGTCTTGTGCACATTGTAAATTTAACTCTGAAAATTTCTGTACTATCACGCGATCTCTTTCTTCCTGTTCCCTGCCCTGTTCCTCTTGTCTAATTTCTGTTGAAATTAAGCTATTATTGTGAGCCTTCAAAATTGGTTGTACTTCTTCTCTAATTTCTTTATTTGATTCGTCTTTCATGTATTTGAAACATGTCCCTGTTCGTGAGCCTAACTGTGTTTCCATTGTTCCGATATCAGTTTCTAATTCAGATCGTAACTGTGATCCCACTGCTTTCATCTCGGTTTTAGTTGTTCCTATTTCTGTTTCAATTGTTCCTATTTTTGAGCATGAACGTGTTGTCATTGCTTTCATCTCAGTTCTAAATGTTTTTATCTCTGTTTTAATTGTTCCTAGTAGTGATTCAAACTGTGTTTCCATTCGTGATCCCAAATTTAATATAGCACTCATCAACTGCTCCATATTAAATTGTTCAGAATTCTTTTCGCCCCTAACATTTCCCGCAAAACTAACTTCCTTCTGCATAGCCATAAGGCTATCTGTGTTCGATACTATTCCAGAATCTTCTGTCGTTAATCTCAGATTCTGCGAATTTTCTGATTGAGAAAAATTTTGAAATGGTTCCGGACTATTTTCCCGACTTATTACATTGTTTTCCACCTCATTATCCACCATACTGTTTTCCTCTGTTGGCGAGTTCGCCATGTCAACAATTTCGTCCTCACTATTCATCATTTTTCCCTTTTTCATCGATCGCGTAATCATTTGCAAAACATACAAAAAATTCGTCACTGTACGAAAATTACACACAATGACTCTTTATCTCCAACAATACCATTCAAATGCAATGACTCCCTCAAACACGATCAATCGAACAATTGAAATAATTGCACTAAATTGTCAAACCCGTTGACAAGACAACAAATTCAATTCTGAGAAAAAAATACCATTAGAAGAATGACAATTACCAAATCTACACACTCAATACCGACTACAATCACTAAACTCAAAATTACTACAACAATACTACAGTCTACTATTTTTACAGTCAGAAGATTCCAAGGGACGATCCGAAGCAGCGGTCGCCACGTGCATGGGGGCTTATTAAATATAAGATTGATTGAAAATATTTTTTGTTTTAGTATGTCTGTCCGATTACGCAGTCTCGTAATCGGTTGGCCCTGACTAGTATTATTACGCTATCTGACTGCAAAGAACAATGTAAGAAAATTTTCGTAAACACAGTTAATTAATTAAGTCCCCAGCAACTATAAAACCTACAAATTCCAAGCACAAATGTAACTGTTCTGTATGTGGGAGTGTGACTCAACGTCCACATCTGGCACGGTTCTTTTCCAACAAGACAAGAATTTTTAAATATCAACTATGCTGACGTGACAAAAGAAATTTAGAAAAACTATAATTACGCAAGAAAACCAGAATTCACTCTAATACAAGAACACAAGCCAGATGCTTTGTTGACTGAACCTGTAGTGACGCATTATTTCAGACACACAATTAATAAAAGAACATTGTAATTTTTACCTTCATATATATTGACGAAATGCACTCATTACAATAACATCTACTATCTCTCCCATCAAATAACTGCATAAAACATGGAACAACACTCTTTACTACCACATCTCACTCCGACTTCACGACAAGCAGTGCCCACTAGCACATCTCGGTACGAACTCTTAACACATACTGTCCTCTACGATCTCATAACGAGCACTGACTTCTACGATCTCTTAACACGCACTGACTGCTACGAACTCTCAACAACCACTGACAACCACGAACTCCTAACACGCACTGTGGAGGCGGCTTAATAGTACTCTTTGGCGCAATCTCTGGCGCAGTGGCACAGTGTAGCCACCTTTCAATCCAGCTGAAACTCTTAGCAAATATTCCAGAAAGAAGCCATTGATTTTGGAAATCAACGTAAGAAAACGCTTGCAGTTAACCAAAGACTATATGAATAAATCGATTGAATTTTGGAAAACTGTGTTATTTCCTGTCGAATCCAAGTTCAACTTATTTGTATCTGGCGGAAAGTGTGCGCAAACAAAATACAGAGCTCCAATCACAATAAGCCCTACCTACAGTAAAACTTCAGCGAGGAAGCATGACGACTTGGGGCTGTATGGCAGCTTCTGGTGTTGGTGACTTGGCCACTATTGCAGGTGCCTTGGATTATCATAAACATATCAGTGTGTTGCGAGGCAATTGACGTAGCAGCGCACAGAAACTGGGTCGTGATGACTGACTTTCAACAGGACCGCAACACTAGATACAAGGCTCAGAGAACTTGGCAGTGGTTATCACATAATGCCTGGTTTTTCACTCCGTCAGGGAACCAATCTACAGCCGATAGAGTATTTTGACCACACGTGGATACAAAGTTCGTAAACATCGGTCTACAGGGAAGCGGGAGTATCAGACGGCGGTGTTAGAGGAATGGTCGAAGATCCTACCAGATACCACTAGCAACCTCGTTCACTCAATGCCAATTCGTCTGTAAGCTGTTATTGATGCCAACGGTGTGCACACAGGCTTCTAGAATAGTTGAGTGATCAGGTGATTAATGTGAAAAGATTTCTGATGTGATTACGGCCGCACGACGGGAATGGTAGTTCGAACTAGTAGACGTCTGGGACGTAACATTTCGAAAATCATTAGGGAATTCACTATTCCGAGATCCATAGTGTCAGTGCCGAGAATATCAAATTTCTGGCGTTATCTCTCATCACGCGACAACATAGTGGCCGACGGCCCTAAGAACGCAGAGCAGCGGCGATTGCATAGAGTTGTCAGTGCCAACTGTCAAACAACACTGCGTGCAGTAACCGCAGAAACCGATGTGGGTCGTACGACAGGACAATGCGGCGAAATTTGGCGTTAATGTGCTATGGCTGCAGGTGACGTGACCTACGCGAGTGCCTTTGCTAAGAGCGCGACGTCAACCGTAGGCACTCCTGGTCTCGTAACCATATCGGTTGGACCCTACCCCACTGGAAAACCATGTCCTGGTCAGGTGAGCCCCGATTTCAGTTGGTAAGAGTTTATGGTAGGGTTAGAGATGTTGCGGCAAACCCGACGACGCCACGGAACCGAGCTGTCAACAAGGCACTGGGTATACTGTTGGTGGCTCCATAATGGTGTGGGTTGTGGAATGGACAGGTTCCTCTGGTCTAACTAAACCGACCGTTGACTGGGAGTTATTTTCGGCTACTTGGAGACCATTTGCAACCATTCGTGGACGTTATGTTCACGACCAAAGGTAGAATTTTTATGGTTAACGGTGCGCCATGTCATTAGGCCACAGTTGTATGCGATTGGTTTGAAGAACACTCTGGACGATTCGAGCGATTGTTTTGGCCACGCAGATTGCCCGACATGAATCCCGTCGAGCATTGTTGCACAGAATCTACATCTACATCGATACTCTGCAAATCACATTTAAGTGCCTGGCAGAGGGTTCATCAAACCACCTTCGCTATTCTGTATTATTCCGATCTCCGTATAGTGCGCCGAAAGAATGAACTCCTATATCTTTCGGTACGAGATCTGATTTCCCTTATTTTATCGCGGTGATCGTTCCTCACTATGTAGGTCGGTGTCAACAAAATATCAAAATATTTTCGCATTTGGAGGAGAAAATTGGTGATTGGAATTTCGTGAGAAGATTCCGTCGCAACGAAAAACGCCTTTCTTTTAATGATTTCCAGGCCAAATCCTGTATCATTTCTGTGACTCTCTCTCCCATATTTCGCGATAATACAAAACGTGCAGCTTTTCTTTGAACTTTTTCGATGTACTCCGTCAGTCTTATCTGGTAAGGATCCCACACCGCTCAGCAGTATTCTAAAAGAGGACGGACAAGCGCAGTGTAGGCAGTCTCCTTAGTAGGTCTGTTACATTTTGTAAGTGTCCTGCCAGTAAAACGCAGTCTTTGATTAGCCTTCCCCACAACATTTTCTGTGTGTTCCTTCCTATTTAAGTTGTTCGTAATTGTAATAACTATGTATTCAGTTGAATTTACGGCATTTAGATTAGACTGATTTACCGTATAACCGAAGTTTAACTCGTTCCTTTTAGCATCCTTGTGGATGACCTCACACTTTTCGTTATTCAGGGTCAACTGCCACTTTTCGCACCATTCAGATATTTCTTCTAAATCGTTTTGCAGTGTGTTTTGATCTTCTGATGACTTTATTAGTCGATAAACGACAGCGTCATCTGCAAAGAACCAAAGACGGCTGCTCGGACTGTCTCCCAAATCGCTTATATAGATAAGGAACAGCAAAGGGCCTATAACACTACCTTGGGGAACGCCAGAAATCACTTCTGTTTTAGTCGATGACTTTCCGTCAGTTACTACGAACTGTGACCTCTGACAGGGAATCACAAATCCAGTTACATAACTGAGACGATATTCCATAAGCACGCAATTTCAATACGAGCCGCTTGTGTGATACAGTGTCAAAAGCCTTCCGGAAACCCAGAAATACGGAATCGATCTGAAATCCCTTGTCACTAGCACTCAACACTTCATGTGAATAAAGAGCTAGTTGTGTTTCACAGGAACGACGTTTCCTAAACCCATTTTGACTGTGTGTCAATAGACAGTTTTCTTCGAGGTAATTCATAATGTTCGAACACAATATATGGGAAGCGAAAGAAAAGTTCGGAGTAGGTATTAAAATCTATGGAGAAGAAATAAAAACTTTGGGGTTTACCGATGACATTGTAATTCTGTCAGGGACAGCAAAGGACTTGGAAGAGCAGTTGAATGGAATGGACAGTGTCTTGAAAGGAGGATATAAGATGAACATCAACAAAATCAAAACGAGGATAATGGAATGTAGTCGAATTAAGTTGGATGATGCCGAGGGAATTAGATTAGGAAATGACACTTAAAGTAGTAAAGGAGTTTTGTTATTTGGGGAGCAAAATAACTGATGATGGCCGAAGTATAGAGGATATAAAATGTAGACTGGCAATGGCAAGGGAAACGTTTCTGAAAAAGAGAAATTTGTTAACATCGAGTATATATTTGTCAGGAAGTCGTTTCTGAAAGTATTTGTATGGAGTGTAGCTATGTATGGAAGTGAAACATGGACGATAAATAGTTTGGACAAGAAGAGAATAGAAGCTTTTGAAATGTGGTGCTACAGAAGAATGCTGAAGATTAGATGGGTAGATCACATAACTAATGAGGAAGTATTGAATAGGATTGGGGAGAAAAGAAGTTTGTGGCACAACTTGACTAGAAGAAGGGATCGGTTGGTAGGACTGAGGCATCAAGGGATCACCAATTTAGTACTGGAGGGCAGCATGGAGGGTAAAAACCGTAGAGGGAGACCAAGAGATGAATACGCTAAGCAGATTCAGAAGGACGTAGGCTGCAGTAGGTACTGGGAGATGAAGAGGCTTGCACAGGATAGAGTAGCATGGAGAGCTGCATCAAACCAGTCTCAGGACTGAAGACCACAACAACAACATATCGAAGTCAACGATATGGGCTTGTAATTTAGTGGATTACTCCTACTACCTTTCTTGAATATTGGTGTGACCTGTGCAACTTTCCAGTCTTCGGGTACGGATCCTGCACAGGCAACACTTCCGCAGTTATATAAGCAGCATGGCTTAGTACTCGCGCACGCGAATTCCAGCTACTTCGAATCCTTGCCAGTTGGAGTTGCTGCACTACGGTGGGCGACAGAAGGTCCGACAACATATTACGAGGTATCCCATGACTTTCGTCACGTCATTGTATCCTTTCAAGCCTGAAAACGCTGCACTGCCTGCTTATTTCTCGCCACTGGGAGAAAGTAAATGTCTATTTTGCCAGTGTAGAAAGTTACAAAAACTGAGTTGTGTATCGGAAGATGCCGTACAGACACGCAGCCCTCAAGCTTTGAAGTTGCAGTATAAGAACGCGACTGGCTGCTGAAGTGGGACTTGCACGTGGGACGACGTGAGCATCTCGGACTGGGCGGCCCTGTCGCAGGGCTATTTGGCGCTGGCCGCGCCCTGATTGATTGCTTAATCTCTTGACCCGGGAAATAAATCCTCCTCCGCCCTCCGTCGCGCTCGCGTCTATCGTGACGTCAGCGCCGCAGCAGCTTCCACCGCCGGAGCCCGCAGTCTTCTCCCTGCCAGAGGCGCCGCTCTTCAGCTACTTGGCCTGTGCGACATCATGCTTCTGCCAGTGTCAGAGCAGGTGGCCATTCGCGGGATACGAGGATAAAGCAGCGCGTCGGTGTTCGTGGCGGAAGTGGAAAACAGCGCCCTCAAAGGGACCGCAAGCAATAGGCGCCTAGTGTTCCAAAATTAATCCGCCCACGCAAACGGAAGTACACGAACGAAGCAACTGCGACACAGAATCCGCGTACATTTCATCGTTTAGCAACAACATAACGCACAGTGCCAGAAGTGGTTGGTAACATGCCGCACTTTTTCCTATCTTTGACCCTTCATTTCGTTGTCGACTGGGAAACGATCCGAAACAAGACAACGATATCCAAAAAACAGCTAGAACCGGGGCTTTCGTTCTTGTGGCACTGTGAAGAAGCCTTACGTTCATTTAAGAGTTCCGCCGTACAACGCTAATAATGGTGGACCTCTACATAACAGACTCTCAAGACAGGCTACTGAGCTATTCACACATACTGGGGAGGTATCTGCTACTATTTTAAGGAGCCAAGATATCAAAGTATAGCATTTTCGACATTAGCATTACGTGGATACGTGTTTTAGATGAGAATTTTGCATGTATGTATGTTAAGAGATAGTATTGTAACAGTGATCATTGTTCATGGAATGACTGACTTTGAAATATGGACGAATCAGTTGCCTTTTATAATTGGGTGACGGCACTGTCGTTAGCGTAGTTGTAAGAGTTCGTTAAAAGATGGATGTGTTTGTAAGTAACCGTGCAGCGCTGAGTAATCAGCTGCAAATAAATCTACTTGTACCCAATAATAAACGTGTAAGAATAGTTGAATTTCATGTTATTATCCAGCTCGAATTTTATGTTTAGATTGCTGCCGGAGGTTTTTATGCGATTGGTTAGTGCAATGTAGTGCTCTATTGGGCATGGTCATGTTGGATGTGGCTCATCCTTGCGTTCCTCCGAATCACAGTTTTATAGTTTTCACAGCATGCCCATTTCTTTTTTTAAAATCGCGAAAGCGTTACGGAGATAATAGATAAACTCCAGTGGAAGACTCTGCAGGAGAGACGCTCAGTAGCTCGGTACGGGCTTTTGTTAAAGTTTCGAGAACATACCTTCACCGAGGAGTCAAGCAGTATATTGCTCCCTCCTACGTATATCTCGCGAAGAGACCATGGGGATAAAATCAGAAAGATTAGAGCCCACACAGAAGCATACCGAGAATCCTTTCCAAGAACAATACGAGACTGGAATAGAAGGGAGAACCGATAGAGGTATTCAAGGCACCCTCCGCCACACACCGTCAGGTTGCTTGCGGAGTATGGATGTAGAATATATATTTTAGATTGGTCTTGTGTTTGTATTTAAGCAATTTTAACACACTGCAGACGGATCTCGAGTTTTCAAGTGTTTAGCGCGCCATCCATTGCGGAAGAATATCGATATAACTAGTAATCTACACCCTGTCTGCACATGCTGTTAGCTATGATATATTTTAACTACTTACTCTGTTTACGTGTTCGAACCAATAGACAATTATCACACTTCACTATCACCATGTACGTTTCGTTTAGTTAGCATTTAGATTGTATTTTGATATTTCAAATAGTTGCTCTTTTCGTCTCGAAGTATCGCCTGCTTTTAGAGATGACTCTATTCAGAAAACGGAAGGAAAATGAAGGAATCTCAAATACTTTCGGAGGTTTTTGACAATTGTTTTCCTGGTGTTTGTAGTGAAAGGCGATGTTTTTGACGGTCATTTTTCTTGTGTTCCTAGTGAATGGGGATCCGAATGAAAGTGAATGAATCTCTTTATGGTTCTAAGGACATTCCAGTGTTTTCTTTACTATCGATTTTAGTATATTGAGAAGCAACAATGTTGTTTGTGTTAATGCCAGGAAGTCTTTTAATGCCTCTTAATGTATGTTTGTGGGTTATTGTGTAAAGATGAATATTTCAAAAAGAAACAAAATTCTCACTAAGCATTTACACTGAAACTGCAAAGAAATCGGTATAGGCATGCGTAATGTAATACAGAGATAGGTAAACAGGCAGAATACGGCGCTGCGATCGGCAACGCCTGTATAAGTGTGTGTGGCGCAGTTTTTAGATCGGTTACTGCTGCTACAATGGCAGGTTATCAAGATTTAAGTGAGTTTGAACGTGGTGTTATACTCTGCGCACGTGCGATGGGACACAGTATCTCCGAGGTAGCGATGAAGTGGAGATTTTCCCGTACGATCATTTCACGAGCGTACCGTAAATATCACGTATCCCGTAAATCATCAAATCGCCGACATCACTGCGGCTGGAAAAAGATCCTGCAAGAACAGGACTAACGACGACTGAAGAGAATCGTTCGGCGTGACAGAAGTGCAACCCTTCCGCAAACTGCTGCAGATTTCAATGTTGGGCCATCAACAATGTCGGCGTGCGTACCATTCAACAAAACATCATCGATATGCGCTTTCGGAGCCAAAGGCCCATTAGTGTACACTTGATAGCACGATACAAAGGTTTACGCCTCGCCTGGGCCCGTCAACACCGACATTTGACTGTTGATGACTGGAAACATGTTGCCTGGTTGGACGAGTCTCGCTTCAAATTGTATCGAGCGGATGGACTGCGCGGGTAATGAGACATCATGAGTCCATGGACCCTGTGTGTCAGTAGGGGACTGTTCAAGGTGGTGGAGGCTCTGTAATGGTGTGGGGTGTGTGCAGTTGGAGTGATATGGGACCCCTGGGACACGTACGTAATCACCCTGACCGATCACCTGCCTCCATTCATTTCCATCGTCCATTCCGGCGGACTTCGGCAATTCCAGCAGAACAATGTGACAGCCCACACGTCCAGAATTGCTACAGAGTGTCTCCAGGTACACTCCTCTGAGTTTGAACGCTTTCGCTGGCCACTAAATTGCCCAGACGTGCTATTCAAGAGAGATCTCCACCCTACTCTTTCGGTTCTATGGACAGCCCTGCAGGATTCATGGTGTCAATTCCCTCCAGCACTGCTTCAGGCATAAGTCCATGCCACGTCGTATTGCAGCACTTGTGCGTGCTCGCGTGGGCGCTACACATCAAGCAAGTGTACCAGTTTGTTTGGCTCTTCAGTGTAGTTGATCATCTACGGTTGTAACCGTGCCGTTGAGATGTCTCAAACCACTCTCTCCTCCCCCTCGATTTACACCATCTCCTCTCCCCATCCTGCACCACAGCATCTCGCCCTCCGTGGTCAAACTAATCTTAACGTAGAGGAAAATTTGCGTTTTTAAGTGGCCAGTAGAGCTGAGATTGTTTCCTTACACGATTATGCCACGCAATAGAAAATAAAACCAGCACCTGCAGAAGGCGTTAGGCCCTCGCTCAAAACGGACTGTCTGCTGGTGCGTAAGTCTGCGTGGCAGTGACGCGGCGGCAGGGCCCGGGCGGCTGTCAGACGCGTGATAACCCGCGACCCGGCGCTGACGCCGATTAATGGCCTGCCGGGGGAAGAGCGGGGCGGAGGCGCAGGAGCCACCGGCCGATACCCCGACCCGGACAGCTTGTGACTGAGCGCTTCCAATCCCGGCGCTCATAATAAATTTAAACTAACTGCCCCGTCTCGCGCCGTTCGCGAGAAATATGAGCCCCGGCCCTCGCGTGCTGCGCGCTCGGGTGCGTCTGTTTTTGTGGCTGTCTGCCCTCGCCCCAGTCGGTGGCCCTCGTAGGCGCCCGTAAGTGTCGCCTTCATGACCCACTCGACCGCGGGGGTAATACCATATTTCCTAACGCTACCGCCAACTGGATTTTTATTTCTCGAAAGATGACGCGCCGTCTCAAACGACACTCCTGTCGCAGACGTCTCAATAGAAAAATTGACGCTCTGATGAATGTTTAAGTACCGTGGGTACAGTCCGTAAAGAAGGGAGAACTATCCCATTCACGCAAAATAAAATTTGTGCAGTTTACTAAACAGTGTTTAGTGGTTAAAATGGCTCTGAGCACTATGGGACTTAACATCTGGGAACGTCAGTCCCCTAGAACTTAGAACTACTTAAACCTAACTAACCCAAGGACATCACACACATCCATGCCCGAGGCAGGATTCGAACCTGCGGCCGTAGCGGTCGCGCAGTGTGTTTAGTGATCGCGATACAACATTTATGACGAGTTTACTTATTGCTGTAGTTGACGAGCAAGTGGTAGGACATGTTTTGAGGCATCAAGGGATCACAAATTTAGCATTGGAGGGCAGTGTGGAGGGTAAAAATCGTAGAGGGAGACCAAGAGATCAGTACACTAAGCAGATTCAGAAGGATGCAGGTTGCAGTAGGTACTGGGAGATGAAGAAGCTTGCACAGGATAGAGTAGCATGGAGAGCTGCATCAAAACAGTCTCAGGACTGAAGACCACAACAACAACAACAACAACAACAACATGAACTGTTTTCACTTGCGTCTACGCTTTTGTCATTCCCCGTAACACTTCCGGGCCTCGACCTTTTGGATAGCATTTCGGTCGCTCAGCGATGCTTTTTGAAAAATCTCGTCTAGCTTTCTAAAACGGAGGCCCTTTACCCTTTCCTTTACTTCTGGGAAAGAAAAGAGTCACATGGACCGACGTCTGGCGATTGGCTGGTGTACCATTGGTGTAAATTTTGACTAAAAATTTAATTATCGTGATGGAAAGTCATTAATCATTTCGCCACAAGTCAGGTATGATTTTTCGGATTGCTTCAAGCAAATGCCGTTGAAATTGTAAGTGGTTCTGATTGATGTTTGACGGTTTGGTACGGACCCAGGGTGCACTACACAGTTCGTCAAGGAACACAGCGAGCATAACATTCGCATTTGACTGCGATTGTCTACCTTACCTTAGAAGTGCTGAACCATATTTTCAACGTTATATTAGTATTTCTACAGCAATGTAGACTCCATCTAGCGACCTCCAATTTTCCGCTTCTTTTGTTGGAAATTCAGCAGTTTCGGAACAAATATTTCTATGTTTTATACTCAAAACATCCGACGACAAAAATTCGTGTCAAGAGTCGCTTGATACGCCAACATCGCTTCATGCTGAGATGTCAAGGGAACTCGTCGTTTTCGTCAAATAAATAGTCACCGATACTAGCAAAACATGTAACTTGATTGGCCGCCAACGAAAGACTAAACATAGAGATGGTCAACAGTGTACAGATACTTCTGCGAGATGTTCAGTCACTTCAACGATAAGTACGCGAGAATCTGACTACTGCAGTACATGAAATCACAAAATTCCCTAAATTTCTCAACACACCTCCGGAAAAGACCTTAAAGGAAAGTAAGGCACATTTGAGATAACACAGAAGCAAACAACAATCTTCCTTTCCTTGGACCATTTACTACTGGAACAGCAAACAGAGGGGGGCATGGGTACACCGAATGTCCTCTACCACGAAGCATACAGTGGCTTGCGTGGTACAGATGAATACGTAGTAAAAGTCGTGTGTGACATTTTTCCCCACCCTAGTCAAGCATACCTGGTGCTCACTCTCCAAAGATAACAGTGAATAGACATCGAAAACTAACCGCCATCCCTTGTATGTGTTACTGACACAAATTTAACGCTCCGCAGCGAAATTTTGAAATCTATTTCCCTTCTGGTAACAACAAGAATTAAAATTATACTTTATTTATCCACACACATACTAGGCACTGCTGGCTGATACCTGTTAACTCACTGTCAACGTCAGTATTAGAGTAAGCTGATTTGTAATGCAGTCTCTCTATTTCCACACACGCAACTCACGAAACGTTTCTGAGTGGGATTTCTCGAGAACGAACATGAAGTGAGACTATACAGGATGTTCTTCGGCGTACATACACGAATCTGACAAAAACATGGACTGTGTAGTTACGAGTGCATCATGTGAGAGGTACGTGCCGAAGCTATAAAACAAGCAATGGAAGTAAGGTATTTCGTATTTCCAACCCCGCCGAGATTATGTACTAAGGCGGGGAGTCGACGACGGTTTGGGCAGCCATATCGTGGTATCCCATGGGCCTGATGGTCACTCCACGAGGTCACATCACTACCGAGGATTATGTGACCGTTTTGGCTGATCGTGTCCATCCCGTGATACATTGTTCGTTCCCCAGTAATGATACTGTGTTGTAAGCCGACCGGGTCCACTGTTCAGGAAAGATTTTGTGAGCAGGAGAATGCGTTGCAGTCATGGACTGTGCGGCTGGTCTCGGCGGAGGTTCGAGTCCTCCCTCGGGCGTGGGTGTGTGTGTTCGTCCTTAGGAAAATTTAGGTCAAGTAATGTGTAAGCTTAGGGACTGATGACCTTAGCAGTTAAGTCCCGTAAGATTTAACAAACATAACACACACAGCAGGAGAATGAACAGACACATCCTTCCTGATCACAACAGTCAGCAGATCTCAATATTATTAGACCTTTGTGGTGTACTTCGGAGAGAAGGGTGTGTTATAGCCCCCCACCCTCATCGTCGTTACCCGGATTTGCCACTATTTTGCCGGAACAATGGTATAAAACTGCCATGAAAACTATGCAGAGCCTGTATTAATACGAGACGACAAGCATCTATTTTGAATGTCATGTAGTTTACTGTATCGTAATTGTTTTTTCCTTATTTTGTCTAAACTCCCCTGTACGTAAGCGACGGGAAAGAAAACTAGTTGTATGCCACAGTTTGACATCTGTGCTTTTGATAATTTTCCGCGGAAGTTGATAATACGTATAAGTGGGAAAAGGAGCTTCACGGTGCGTTTCATTTTTCACTGGGGAAAAAAAATTCCGCCTCTCGAAAAGTTTCTGAAATTCCCTTAGAGGTACAACTCTATGCGTTCCGCAATCGATTATGCGTCTATTCATTCTTTCCCTGTGTCAGTCAGATGGGATTTTCTAAGTGATTATACAAGGATTGTTCCCTTTTAACGACGGAGTTAGTAAATCTTACCTGCAGAATCGGATGATGTTCCACGCTCTGGCCCGTTGTCATTCTCAATGAAACTCTAGGCTCAGAGCAGAGCAAGGCAGGACTGGCGGAACCCATGACGCAGGTGGGGTAAGGTGGGTCTTTGCTCGCGGCTGCATTACGTTGCCAACCTTGGACCGGGTGTACGGTGTCGCGCGGAACATTTCTTCCGTTGAATCCGTCAGCTACGGCAGAACTGAAAAGTTTAAAGTGCACATTGTACGTGCTGTCTCTTTGCAACTTTTCCCGTATAGAACTCCGCTACAAGTGAAGACGCGAAAAATAAGCATACGCATAGAATTTAAAAAAAGGGTGATAATTTTTTCCATTGTCCATCGTGACAAAAGATAAAACTCTCCTGAGCATAAATGTTAGACCATCAAATGGTTTAATAGTCCTTTCCCGGTTGTAGATGATACTTTTTGCCTTGTTCTGCTTTGTGAATTCAGTTACACAGTGGGACCTACCGAGGAATCGTTCCTAGGAGTGAAAGAATCTTCATTGGACAGGAGACGTCGTACGACCGACTGAATTGAACCTCAAAAATGGTTCAAATGGCTCTAAGCACTACGGGACTTAACTTCTGAGGTCATCAGTCCCCTAGTACTTAGAACTACTTAAACCTAACTAACCTAAGGACATCACACACATCCATGCCCGAGGCAGGATTCGAACCTGCGACGTAGCGGTCGCGCGGTTTCAGACTGAAGCGCCTAGAACCGCTCGGCCACACCGGCCGGCATTGAACCTCAAACTTTTTGTGTGGTCTGATATATATTTACGTCATATAGCCACACTTAGTGGCGCTACAGTCGACAAATACTCTGCCCGAGACTAAAATGTTAGAAGAATCCAGAAGGGGAGAAGGAAACTTAATATATGTTCACGGGTTGGGAAACTGTGTAATGTTATTTCAGTAGTCACGAATCGAGTCAGATTTAAAAGAGATTTCGCACTATGAGCACACTTTCCAGTATGACGTTGCACCCCCTTTGACTTGGATGCATGTACTTTCACGATTGGGAAGGGTGTCATAAATGCGTTGTATCATTTCCTGAGATAAGCTGGCAGACAAACCAAGCATCGATTTTCTGGATGCTGGTACTGGGATGGAGTTGATCTCTGGCTGGCCCCTAATGTCACATCCCAATGCCCCTTAAATCTGCATTTAGCTGGCCAAAGAGAAGCGCACAATGAGGTCCCATTTAGACATTTGGGAGAGAGAGTGTTATCAAACCCTAACGTGTATGCGGCATTCCTGTGTCCAACACAGTGATTACTCAACGTCTGATGCTGTTCGCACTCGTTATATACACTACCAGTCCTTATAACAACACTAAAGCACTGTGGCGCCCGTTCCACCTGTCTTAGTCGGTTCCCCTGCGTGTGGGATCCTACACAGAGTGAAACTACATGCATCCAGGTCAAAGGGGGTCCAACGTCAAACGAATGCTGTGGGGCAGATCTACAGTAATCCTATTGATTACACGGTGTTAAAGTGCGCGGCAAACGTCACAGGAAAATATTCACCTAACTCCAATGACGATACAGAGAGAAAAGCGTTAGACATCTCAGGGAGTCTTTCTCTCAGAATTGTAAGAGCAAACATTTCAATAAGCCTAAAGGAAAATATTATTTTCTCACAGTTTCATGACGTGTAATGTTTACGAGGATGAAGACTAGAAATGTTTGTGCTTCTCTGAGAGGTACTGTCAGTCTTCCTTTCCGCGTATCGTCTGTGAAGGCAGCAGGACTGTGAGTTACGGATTATAAGTGTAGAATAAAGCTGTAAAACTCTGTAATTGTTGTTTTAACTTGTTTAGAAAGTTAAACTGCGACATCTAAAACGGGCAAACACATCTGATGCATGAAAGAAAGTTGTTGGTGTTACTGCATTACGACAACCCTTAAACTAGGACGTAGCTAATAGCTGCGGTCGGAATGTTAGTTGGCAGCGAAAGCAGTGATGCGCCATTGTAATAGTCCATTACACCCGAGAGCGACATCTCATTTGTGGTGACACAGAGGCTATAGCACCCAGTACGTGGAAGTCGTTTGTTACGCTGTCACGGAACGAATTCCCCCTGACGTTCCGAGTATCCTTTCCTACTGTTAAATACAGCACTAATTCCGTTACTCCCAGTGCGATATTCGTATGACGCAGTGGTTGCTGTTTAACGTACGAAGAGAGAGCTGTGTGTTTCAGATGGTAGAATAAAATTGAAAACATAACATTTGGTTAACAGGACACCTGCAACTGAGGCATAGCTGACTCAGACAATAAACCGCTTCAGTTGTAAATAATTTTATATGTTCAATCACGATCGCAGTAAGACAGTCGCTAGTTCTTGGGCGCGGCTGCCTTGTACCACCGCTTCACACCCTGTCTCGGCTCCACGTGTGGCTGTCACCTGCCCGCAGCAGGTGTCCAGTGTGCGGCGGTCACGTGCGTTATGGCCCAAGTTCTCCTCCGTTGTTCGTTAATAATCTCTTTGTTTCTTCTTCCTGTTTTTCTTCGTTTGACCGTTCACTTCTGAAGGTAATTTTGTTGATTATTTGATGCGACACCAGTGTTTGTTCATATTTACAGGTGGGCAGCGTTATTAGAAGGAACACATGGTATACAATCTCGTGAGCTGTCAGTCGGTTTGCAATATGCCACGTACAATCCACAGAGAGATTATGCTCTGGTGCATTTGGCTGTGTAATGGACTTAGGGATGGGGAGAAAGAAGGCTCGCAGTGACAAATTGAGGCAGCTAGAGATGTTTTATAATTATGTAACAGGAATGTAGGTATGTTGTCAATCTGTGGTTTAATAACGAGGAGAGACGTTAAAATTATACGCAGAAACTTCGTTGCTGCCCCCCTCATACACACACTTGTTAAAAGAACGAAAAATTGTCTTTAGGTGAAGTAAGGCATTCACGATGCTCTACTATCAAAATCGGTTGATTGGCGACTCCATGTTGTCTTGTGCACTACGACCAGATAACAGGTATACTTGAAAAAAGAGACAGCATTGGTCGTATATTTTTTTACTATTGCAAAATCGATTTTCTGTCACTGAGTGACCATCTTCAGTGCTATATTGTATAACTTAAATTGGGATGCACTGTTGTCACTAAGCTTACGGCAATCACATAGACTATGTTATACAATACAGCACTGCAGATGGCCACTCAGTGACAGAAAATCGATTTTGCAATAGTAAAAAAATATACGACCAATGCTGTCTCTTTTTTCAAGTATATCAAAATCGGTATCGAAAGCACCTGCCCACTAGCTCCACCTCCATAGCTTTTCGTCTCGGGAGATACGTACTACAGATCGATATTAAAGTACTTCAGGAGCAGCTGCAGCTATAGAAGTTTGATTACATATTGATGTGCCCCTCATCAATATAAACCAGCATTCTGTATTTGAAGGATATGTTCACACTTTGCGTGAGCGCTGGACGGGGGACGCTCCGTCCCCCCCACCCTGGTTCCCTCGCACCCCCAACCCCTTCACTCCACCTTCTCCTCTTCCCAGACCGATAGAATTCTGTTACTTGAGCCAGACAGCGTGACCTTTGACGGCGCTGCAACACGAAGACAGTTTAATTTCAGTGAGGACGGAAATAAGATTCCCCATCCAACACGACCCAGTTATTAAATACTATTCCTGTACCGCTTAGAATATCGAAGCAATACACTAATGAACCATAGCCCAGTTTCTGTATTATAGGAGTAAGGCAGGAATGCTATCGCCTGCAGGCGAAGGAGATCGGTATTGTGGGATGCCCTTCGGACTCTCCTACAGCGTACATTCTGAAGTTTTTTTTTTACATTGTAGATCTTATTTCCGGAGTCTTACCGTGATACTGTACGTTGCGCAGAAATTGATACAGTGAAGTCAGCGATATTAACTGTTTCGACCGAATTAGAGCATCGTTTGGTATAACACTACAATAAACAAAAATAAATGCTTACGTTGTTCCCTGACATGTAAGCTGTGTACGAGATTCATTCGAATGAAACCTCATCAGTGCGTCTACCTTTGCCTTCCACGTAAGTTGGCACCATATAACTGCGAGTATGGTGGCGCCATCTATTGGTAGAGAGACACGCGTGCGCACCGGTTGATGTTGCGTAGCGCCAGTGTGGTTTCACGCCGAAGAGAAGATGGTCACAAGAGTTATCGTCCATCACCCAACATTCAGGCGAGTAAGCAAGAACAACGAGGAGTAATTCGATTTTTGGCGGCAGGGGGAGTTGGAGGCCGTGAAATGTATCGACGGAAGAAGGCTGTGTACGATGAGCATAGTCTTGAGTCGTTCAAGTGTTGTGGAATGGCGCAGACGGTTCCTTGAGAGGCGCGAGTCACTGGAAGACGGACGTACCTCCTGGAAGTGTCATCACACAGCCGGAACATCCACCGTACAGTCCCGACCTTTCACCGCGTGACTTTAAAGTGTTTCAATGCTCCTTATACATAAGACAAATGCGCGAACCTACCAGGTCACGTAGGTAGGCTTTAGCATATTCTGTTTAACTTTATTGCCATATTAAGTTCATATTAAGTTTCTTGATCTCCGTTTCCACTTACATTTGTTAACGTTGTAAGGCGTCAGGCAAATCAAACACCTTCCATGAAAACCATTACATGATAAGCAAATCCGGCACTAGGTCACATAACTCCGAATAAATCCTGACATTAAATTAACCAAAGTAATACGATCAATGAGTGAGTGAGTGGAATACCACAGACTAACACAAGAACGCCTAAATGCATGTCATACCTTCCAACCGTGAAACACACAGTTCCGAATGGAGAAACGAGAACAGAAGCCGAGAGCAGAATCGAGTAGGCTAGGAGGCCCTACGATAAGGGACAGACACCTACGTCTCCAGCTGACCGCCAAAACCATCCCCCAGCCCATGTTAAAAGATAGAGCCCTCCAGAAGAACAGTATAGATCTTACAATAACACTAAAAAGGGCCACACCAGCTGCAAGTTTTAGCGTGAGACTTATTCGCGTCTCTGTTACGTTGCAAACGTTAAAAACATTGCCCCACCCCGAAAAGTATAACGTTTCTCATTGGATAGACAGAATTTTGTAGGAAGAGCTTAAGGTTAACATTGAGACCCCGATTGGTCAGTTGAAAACACAGCCAGATAGCGTTTCTTAAACCAACTTCGGTAAATTGTAGTAAGGAGAAGTTAGGGGAGAGTTGCTTCTGAGACGGTAAGGTGCGTGGAGCTGTGCCGCCCGCCGCCCCCTGACGCTGCCTAAACACCGACAAGGTAATGAATGCACGCGATCCCGCATAACAGCGCATATAGCTTCACTCAGAACTGCAGAAGTCTCATCTGTTACACCCCTTTTTGCGTAATACTAGTGTCGATCGTCAATTAAAGCTCATGGTATTCACATTTGCTACGTGAAGATCTGAAACGCGATGATTTTTCTGTTATATAATTATTGAGAAGCCACATCAGCCACTGTAATTTACGACAAGTTAGATAAGTAATTAAAGATAATTGAGGTTCACTGTAGACTATTTTGATAGTTTTCTCTTTTATGAAACTTAACTTAAACCTAGATTATAGATGTGATATGTCATAGGCTTCGATCCATTGTAGAACTTGGAAACCCATTTAGGGAATATTCGTTCACATTTTTGTTGAACGCAGTTGGTTCTTATCATCCTGTATTAAAATATTTCCTTTTATCAATAGTGCAATATATAACCAATGTTTTGTGAGTAGAATAGAATTTCCAGTGGTAAACTTAACTGCTTTTTCGACGTTATTTTACCAGCTAACTAAAAGTAGGAAAGCTTTGAACCCCTTCCACTAAATTTAGTTAGTATTAAGATTCTTTTACAGGGAGTGCAGTGGAGCTGACGCTGAAATCATTAAGTATTTGATTATATCATCGCTAGTCTCACTGAACTCTTCTGAACTCTACATGTCATGTGTGGTCTGGCATCTCCTTACCAGCAACAGGTCCCAGGTTCAAACTAGTCAGTTCCCTAAACAACACGCTCAGAGCGTCGTTGCGCGAAAGTGGTAGGGAGACACGACTTAGAACAGACACCACGCAGAATGTTACAACGTCTGCTGGTACATTTTGGTTTTTAGTGTAAATATCTTAGACGCAAGGGAATAAATAAAATACACACATTTCTCTCTATTCTAGTGTTAAATCTAAAGATGGCCCAGTACAATCGGAACTAGCAATAACGCTCAATAAAACGTGATGTTGACTCCGTTGTTTATAAAAAGAATTTTCGAGTTGGAAATCGTAGTCTAGTTAAGAAACATCGCAGCAGGACGTGACAGCGACTAAATTATAGTTATTAAAATGTTTTTAAAAAATTATACAGAAACTTTCACTTTCTAGACCGCAGTTCACATTGGACAATTGAGCGAAGATAAATAGTTTCGGTTGTGTATAACGACCATCTTCAAATCTGTAAAAAAGCGGACAAAGAGAGATTCATAAGAAAGGACACAACATAGGGAGACCTTTCTCCATTATTAAAATGAACATACATTACATGGATGATAATTTTAGTGCTTTCTAAGTAACCTAACGTTCAGATAGTTGCAGTTGAACAGTATCAAGGGTGCACATCAAGCAGAAAGACAGACGCATTCGTATTAAAAAGCAGCCATATTAAAACAATATTGATATTAAAACATCAAAGCACAGCCTGGTCTTAACCCTGCAGAAATAAACAGCACTATCTAAGGAACAGTAACGTGTAAATAATCCTGAAATTTTAGGTAACAAAAGGAGACACAATTCAAAGACTGGGAATGTATCCTACATGACAGCATGCCACGTGTAAAAGACATACTCTATATTATTGCCAAATGACATGACTACATTAAAATTCTAGTGCAACACCAAAAATGCAAACACATGCCATAATCTGCGTCTCACTTCACTTTTTGTGTATTTTCTAGTCATTTATGGGACGTACCTATTTTTTTGTTTGATTTTCTCATCAGCAGTGCTCTTCTTTTTAAACGCGCAGAAATTCCAATCAGATTATGCGATTCAATGAGAAAAAAATCTCTGTAGCAAGCCAGAATGATCGCTTTATTTATCTGTAAAAAATTAAAGTGCTTAGCAGCAAAATCTTATCTTGGAACTTTCTAGGAGGTTAACACTGTGCGTCGGACGGGGAATAGAGTTCCGATGACAGCCTTTAGCAGTAATTGATTCTACTTTCAAAATATGACTGGTTATCACATTTGGCATGAGGCGAAAGCTTGAGTCCTGGACCGTCTCACATTTTTTTCATCTATTGACATGGTTAGCAACATTGCACACTCAGTTTCAGAGAAAAATTTGTTTGCGGATGTGCCATTATACTGAGACCAGGTTTCGTAAAAAAATAGACTTTTTGACTAGTATAAAAAACCTTAGTTTTCTACGTTAAACATAGAATGCGTAAAATTGTGTTCCACTGTCAGAACGGCACTTTAGACTCGACTTCATTGTGTCCTCTTTGTTACATATACGACCAGTTTACAAGCAATTCGAGTGCAAGAACTTAAAGATGTTTACACAAGCCGTTCTAACTGACGTCCGTCGGGTTTACTGCGGTAGCGGAAAATCTGGGAGCGCGCGTTGGATGAGGTGAAGCGGTGTATTCGAACAGTCGTGACTTAATAGTGTTGTTTTGGAGTGTTCGGGTTTTTCTACACTCAGTTTCGACGATCGAATCAGGGGTGTGTAGGTCAGGTGCTACTGGCCGTGGTACTGCGTGTACTCGTCGTTTGGAAGCCGACCAGAGTATATATCTGAACGAGACTACCGGTTCGCAGAAAACCGGAATCAACAACTCATTGGAACACCCGAAAAAACTATCATTACTATCATGTAAGTTGCTAACAATTTAGCGTGTTCATAGGCGCAGAGCAGAGGAAATGTTAAAACAGATCAGGGACACGATGAAATATGCATAAATGAACATTCCGGCGTTCAGAGTTCTTGCTTAACGTGGAAACGTCACCATGAGAACAAGCTCCGGGAGATTAAAGACTCGCCACAGCTTGGTTCACTTCCCCCTCGTCCATCTCGTAGAGACTGAATAATTTTAGCTAGACTACATAATGGGCGTCTGTTAAGCGGCGACTTCAGTGTAATGAGTCCCTGACTGTGTGACACTTTCTGACCCAGTATCAGTTATTAACCTTTTACGTTGTAATGGTAGGCACAGCAAAAGAGATTTAACTTCCGGCCGTGGACGCTTGTTCTCATATAAAATTGTATCGAACCGCTTCTTAAAAGGAGTAGTAGCTGTAGTAGTTTAGTTTATCTTCCTTCTATGTTTATTTGCTGTCAAACCGTCGTTCGAGATTAACTGTACTTAATCATAATACCTTACCCACCTACTAATGCCGTTTAGGCATTTCTGTCAGCTAACCTTAAGAACCACGAAATGCTTTTCCTAGGAAAAGGTCAATTTTAAGACATGACTTGGGTGCTTATGACTTCCGCATTTTTGCATTCTAAAGACCTCTTCCAGTCAACGTCCTACAAAGAAGAGAAGAAACAACTCAACTGCGTTTCGTCCTGGGCATACAGGTTCCCAGTTGAAAGTTGTGCTTGCAGACTAAAACTCCCGCCAACTCTTTTGAATAATTCTGAATAGTGTGTGCTGTAGATTTACAACCACTAGTCAGAAACTCGTGTTCAGAATAAAAAGGTGTTTTTCGTGTATCACGAGAGACTGAACAATAAGTTCTACACAGTACTAGGGGCTTATAATTGGCCTGCAAGCGGAAGGCCATCACCCCCTTGCAAAAAAAAACAAAAATCTACAATGTGGGAGGATAGAGTAAAACTTTGCAGTCGTATTGCACCAGTCGAGTCGAGCTAACGATTGGAAGCAATCGCTGTTGCAACTTAACGGCGTACGAGTGATTCGGTTAAGTAATGGAAAATATCGCAAAATACGTGTAAACGATTATCGATAGAGTACCACCGGCGCGTCACATCTGCTGGTTGCTGTGCGGACAGTAGCGTTAACGCATATTCAGTATCCGCGTGTTCTACGTTATTTATGTATTCTGCTGAGGCCATTAACGGTGCTGTGGGGGCCATTCGTTGTTTCCGCAACACGCATGCCCACAAATTACTAGCAGCGGAATTTCAGGAACGCAGAACCTCGTTGACGCCTCTTACTTACTGTCAGCGGCAGCGTGCGGGAGATTCCTCTTCCCATCTGTATGCCTCTGTTTCGCATATCTCAGCCGAAGTAATGCTTAGCTTATCGTTCATTTGTGCTTTATATTTACGAGCGACTGCTTTAGATAGTGTCTGTTAACCATCCGTAACTTGTCTATGAACTGAATTGGTTAATATGAATGGAAGCCCCCTTAAAAAAAAAAAAAATCTACTCTGCAGTCGTTAACATTTAAAGTAACTTGATGAGAGTCTGAGGACCACTACTCCAACGATGTGCGTAGAGTCCCCATGACGAGGGAAAGATTAGCAAATTATCGTGGTTAACGTAAAGCCTTAGTTTAAATCGTGCGACGTGATCGGGTAACAATTACACACAAGTTTCCATACGGCCTTTATTTTCGTAATGGAATTTTAAGCTCTGTTACCTACTGCACTTCCACAATTCATTAAGTTTTTATTTTGTTCGTACCAAACATCTACTACCATGTTAATCAGTAGCTGTAAATGTTTATTATTACGTCGTAATGACTGTGACAATTCCACCAGAATGGAGGATTAAAATTTTTTCCCCCTCATAGGTGTTTGTCATTTTTTTGGGCGTTTTCTTTTTTTGTTTGTCCAACTTTCTTTCCTTGTTTCGGCCTAATTTTTCATTCATTTCTATTTTTCCCCCTTTGGGTCAGTCTCTAAATTGCCCTCTTCACCATATTATCGTAGGTAAGGCACCTAAAGTCAAGTCACACGAAAAAAGAACTGACAATGTGAGCGGCTCTGCGAGTCTGTTCCGTTGTCTAGTTACTGTGAAACATATTCAGGAAACATACTCAGGTAATCTGACGATGACGATTTGGCAACAAGTCGAAACTGGATGATGCCATTATGTGACCTAAAGCGAAAATACATAGTAATAACGCACTACGCCTGATTTGTACAACTGTTCATGATTTATACGAAAGATGACTATAGTAATACACGGTCCAGTCACATTGTGATCACCCATAAAAAGGCTGAGTAACCAACATCTGCTGCGTGGATGTATAGGGAGAGCGTCAGTGAGGTCCTAGGAGGTAGCGACGGGGATGAAGAACTACGCCGACTCCAGTGCTCTGGCCAACTGCTCTAGGTTTCTCGTTTGAGGGGCAGTCTCCAGAACAGGGCGATCGAGGTGGTCCCGCAGATTCTTCTCCGGCCCTAAATGCGAGGGGGGGGGGGGGGGGGGGTTGGTGGCCAGGGCCGGGGGAGCACTGTAAACGTATCCTGGTGCTCTGTGTGACACGTAGCATTGTCCTGCTGGTGGATGCCATCGTGCCGAGGTAATACGAAACTGCTGATACGGCTATTCGCCCCCTACCCATCTCCGCAACCGTCGTTTATTCCTGCGATCTATGACACGTGGTGCACTACAGCTGCCTCGGCGCCGGTGTTGGATAACACCATTTTACCGTACACGGTGTACTCGAACCACGGCTACACGCAAACAGTTTCGGAAAGAAACTTCCTGGCAGATTAAAACTGTGTGCCGGACCGAGACTCGAACTCGGGACCTTTGCCTTTCGCGGGCAAGTGCTCTACCAACTGAGCTACCCGAACACGACTTATGCCCCGCCCTCACAGCTTCACTTCTGCCAGTACCTCGTCGGCTACCTTCCAATTTTTACAGACATTCTCCTGCGAACCTTGCAGAACAGGAGAACGGGGCGTGAGTCGTGCTTGGGTTGCTCAGTTGGTAGAGTACTTGCCCGCGAAAGGTAAAAGTCCCAAGTTCCAGTCTCGGTCCGCCACACAGTTTTAATCTGCCAGGAAGTTTCATATCAGCGCCCACTCCGCTGCAGAGTGAAAAATCTCATTCTGGAGTTTCGGAAAGTTTCATCCCTGGTCCGAAAGCCAATGACCGTGCCCAATAGGACGTCAGATACATCGCTCCGTTTCCGTATTACGACGACGACTGCACCGTTTTTCGTCACTCCCCTCCTCCTCCCCCACCAATCAAGCTTTACATACCCTCCACTGTTAGTGCTGCCACCAGCCAACTCAGAGTAAGACTCATCAAGACTTACAACCAATAAAAATAAAAAATTTCTGCTCTGTATAATCACAAACTAGAAGCAGCATGCAGACAACCGAGCTCACAAGAAGCGTGAGCTGGAGCGGTAGCCCCAAAGCCAGGAAATGCCGGAATTTCAGTGGAGGGGGCCGCTAGTGGTCAGTAGCTACTAGTTGTCATGGTTCCACTGGCCTACAAAAGTGGCATCACATGGTAATTACTGCTAAACGAAGAGTTGAGACACGGAGGACATCAGTAGGCAGAGACCTGTATCCGGAATCCCACGTGTGTACAAAAATCAATGAGGACGGGCCGCGAAGTGTGTGCCGTGCCGTGCCTGTGGTGCTCCAGCTTGCCCCCCCCCCCCCCCCCCCCCCACCCCGCTCCTTTGCTGCGGATGAATAATAAACGCAGCGCAGCGCCTGGCTCTCTCGCCAGCCATGACTCGGAGAGTTGAGTTTAACTCCGTGCTCTTGTGGCGGACGCCACGCGCTCCTTGCCCCAGAGAGAACCCCGCTACGCAACCGCTTAATATGAGCAAATCACACGTGCTGACAATATTATGTCGAGATTAACTCAAAAATATATCTTGCTTAAACCTTCGCTTCGGGTACAGTGCCTGCTGAACAGACAACTACATAAGAGTTCAGGAGAGCCAATATCCTGACTGCCAACGGAATGTCTAGGCTCCTACCTAAAGCGTTGGGAAGAGTAAGTAAATGAACTTGCAGTGGATGGTTCAGCTCCTGTTATCTCATTCTCAAAAGAGGCAGCGTGTCATTAGGACATTCTTTGCAAACTATTGGACTTGCTTAATATCTGCGAATCACATACACTATGTGATCAGAAGTATTCGGACACCTGGCTGAAAAATGACTCAAAAGTTCGTGGCGCCCTTCATCGGTAATGCTGGAATTCAATACGGTGTTGAGAGCTTCCACTCTCGCAGGCATACGTTCAGTCAGGTGCTGGAAGGTTTCTTGAGGAATGGCAGCTCATCCTTCACGGAGTGCTGCCCTGAGGAGAGGTATCGATATCGGTCGGTGAGGCCTGGGACGAAGCCGGCTTTCCAAAGTGGACCTAGGATTCAGGTCTGCACTCCGTGCACGCCAATCCATTACAGGGATGTTGCCGTCGTGTAACCACTCAGCCACAAGCGGTGCATGATTAACATGTGCTCAATCGTGTTGAAAGATGCAATCGCCATCGCCGAATTGCTCTTCAACAATGGGAATCAAGAAGGTGCTTAAAACATCAGTGTAGGCCTGTGCTGTGATATTACCACGGAAAACAAGGGGTGCAAGCCGTCTCCATCAAAAACACGCCCACACCATAACACCACCGCTTCGTTGGCACTACACAAGCTGGCAAATGACGTTCACCGGGTATTCGCCATACCCACACCCTGCCATCCGATCGCCACATTGTGTACCGTGATTCGTCACTCCACACAACGTTTTCCCACTGTTCAATTGTCCAGTGTTTAGGCTCCTTGCACCAAGCGAAGAATCGTTTGGCATTCACTGGCGTGATGTGTGGCTTATGAGCAGCCTCTCGACCATAAAATCAAAGTTTTCTCACGTTCCCCACTTCAGAATATCTGTGTGATACTCTGGATGGATGTCTGTCTATTACACATTACGACCCTCTTCAGCTGTCGGCGGTCTCTGTTAGTCAGCAGACGAGGTTGGCCTGTGGGCTTTTGTGCTGCACATGTCCCTTCGGTTCCACTTCACTATCCACTTCACTATCACAGCGGAAACAGTGGACCTAGGGATGTTCAGGAGTGTGGAAATCTCGCGTACAGACTTATGACACAAGTGACACCCAATCACCTGACCCCGTTCGAAGTCCGTGAGTTCCGCGTTTTGCCTCATTCTGCTCTCTGACGATGTCTAATGACTACTGAGGTCGCTGATGTGGAGTGCATGGCCGTAGGTGGCAGAACAATGCACCTAATATGAAGTATGTTTATGGGGGTGTCCGGAGACTTCTGATATCATAGTGTATTTCTGTCGACAGAGCAAGGCTTCTGAAGAAATCTGATGTACCATTGAAACCACGAATTGGGTATTTTGATACCCAGTAAGGGCATTGGTGATAAATGCGGTTGAACGTCCTGTAATAATAATCACAAAAGTTTGCCAATAGATGCCTCGGTAGCAGAGGACACTAACTCATCCTTATGAAGGTAGTGGTTTAGAATGTGGTTCTTGGAAAGACATTGTAATCACCAGTATCTGGCCGCCAAGGGGAGGAGAGGTAGGGGTTTAAATTTCTAATAACTAGACTTTTGCCAGGTCCTGGATTAGATTAAAAACCTCTCAACAGGTCGCAGTTTCAGAAAAACTGTAGCGAAGTGCACGAAGATTTCAAGATAGAATCAAATGCAGTTCTGTACGCGGACAGCCAATTGACCCTCTATATAAAAGATGTGCTTTCGCCTTTATCTGGGCAATACATTACGTTTGTTTGATTACAGATCAACCATTAAATAACTCGAAAAGTATGCATGTGGAGCGAGACACATGCGCCACTGAACTTTATTGGCAGAATTTTAGGCACATGTGTACAGACAGAGTATTGCTCATCGAAGATAATGCCATAGCTAGGATTAGTAGAGGTGGCTCACGCAAGAGCAGTGCTTTACGTCAAGGGTTCGTTTAGAGAGAGCGAGACATATCATGGAAATACGCCGTGACAGACGCTACAAAAGAGGAGGTATTTGTTAGATTTCGGAGAGAAGCCATTCCAATAAATGTCAAGCAACCTAGTTATCCTACTTTATATTTCGCGAGGTGACTCTTCTATTCGTGAATGTTACATAGAAGGTTGGAAATAACAAGTGGACCACAGTCGTGGGATGGGTTACACAATTCGTAACTTGCCATGTGTGACATCCGAATGTTGTGGCGTATGGCACGAGTACAGACAAGACCTCTAGCAGTCTTTTACAGTCGGCTATGTAGTGAACGTGGCAGCCCTGTTTTTGAACGTGCTAATCGGTGAAAGAAGCAAAGCTCGTACTGTATCGGAGATAACGCAAGAATTCGGTATCCGAGGTCAGGTGTGGCTAGGGTGTATTTTTAATACAGCAGAGACAATGTTTCTACGTGAGTAAAGCGCCACAAAAGACGACCATAGGTGTTTGACGAAGGGCCGTGACGTTGCCTCTGCAGCACCATGTGAGGGTGATGGACGGCCTGCTGCGCTTCAAATGGCCATCGGTTCAAATATTTGGCGTCAGGAACTAATTACTGTCAGGACTCTTCGGAGGCAGATGCAACGCATACAATAGGCTTCAGCTGCCGGCGACCTAAATTTGGTGTTGAAAGTTCCAATTTTTGTTATTCTAGAGGGGGCAGTACCAGGAGAGAACATCACGCGCGTAGCACAAGTTGACAAGAAACCATTGAAATCGAGCGTGTTATACTTATCACTTTGTTCCACCACTGGATGATTGCCTCTGCTCCTGACCACAGTTCGGCGATAGTCGTTCAGTCAGCTGCTTATGTCCACACGAAGGGATGTGCAAAAGTTACAACAGAACAGATGTAAGTGGGTATTCGAAACAGCTTCCAGTCTCGGAATGGACAAATGAGGTCCTGTACAGTTTTCTCGGGAATCTCGTACCATTCTTCCTGCGAAGCTCGGAATGGACAAATGAGGTCCTGTACAGTTTTCTCGGGAATCTCGTACCATTCTTCCTGCAAGATAATGGCAAGTTCAGGTAAAGATGGATGTGGATAACGATCACGCGCACATTTTGCTCCAAAGTAGACCTTAAAGGCTCAATAATACTGAGATATGATGACTGTCATGGCCAGTGGATATGCGGCAATCAGTCCTGGTGTTCACAAAACCTGTATCATGCGGCCCATAAAATACTAACAAGGGAACCTCCCCATCGCACCCACCCCCCCACCCTCACATTTAGTTACAATTTGGCACAGTGGATAGACCTTGAAAAACTGAACACAGATCAGTAGAGAAGACAGGAAGAAGTTGTGTGGAACTATGAAAAAAATAACCAAAATATACAAACTGAGTAGTCCATGCGCAAGATAGGCGACATCAAGGATGGTATGAGCTCAGGAGTGCCGTGGTCCCGTGGTTAGCGTGAGCAGCTGCGGAACGAGAGGTCCTTGGTTCAAGTCTTCCCTCGAGTGAAAAGTTTTCTTTCTTTATTTTCGCAGAGTTATGATCTGTCCGTTCGTTCATTGACGTCTCTGTTCACTGTAATAAGTTTACTGTCTGTGTTTTGCGACCGCACCGCAAAACCGTGCGATTAGTAGACGAAAGGACGTGCCTCTCCAACGGGAACTGAAAACATTTGATCGCAAGGTCATAGGTCAACCGATTCCTCCACAGGAAAAGACGTCTGATATATTCTATACGACACTGGTGACGGCATGTGCGTCACATGACAGGAATGCGTTGTCGACCCACCTAACTTGTACACTTGGCGAAAGGGGTAAAAAGATTCTTCTATCTTGCCCGATTTAGGTTTTCTTGTGGGGTGTGATAATCACTCCCAGAAACGTGATCGCATCGGACGGACGGACGGACCGATAATAATTGTCTGAAAATAAAAAATTAAATTTTTCAGTCGAGGGAAGACTTGAACCAAAGACATCTAGTTCCGCAGCTGCTCACGCTAACCACGGGACCACGGCACTGCTGAGCTCACAGCATCCTTGATGTTGCCTATCTTGCGCATGGTCTACTCGGTTTGTGTATTTTGCTTATTTTTTTCATAGTTCCACACAACTTCTTCCTGTTTTCTCGATTGATCTGTGTTCAGTTTTTCAAGGCCTATCCACTGTGCCAACTTATAACTAAATCTGAGGGGATAGTTTTCCACTTTCTGTATCTTCGATACGATTCCTCTTCAACCACGACACACTTCGGCTACCTCGGTTTCGGAAGCACCCACCAACGATTTGCCCACTTCCGAACTCCCTTAGCTCCTACATCGTGAACTAGCGACTGCGACTTGCAACGCACTGAAGACATTGTACGGTTGCCTTTCGTGGTGAAATAAAACAGCGAAACCTGCAGGCCTGGCTGACTCATACGTTTATGTTGAAGCATGCATTTCTCGCGTGTTTCCAATAGTTTTGCCCAACCCCGGTAGTTGTTGAGAATTACTAACGTTGCTTTCGTCGTCTATTATCAAGCACTCCGTCTGCAGTGCCAAAACAATAGAAATGCCCACTCACACCTTTGCAGCATCCGTTCTAGCGGAAGTATTATCTCGTTAGTTACAAGAGCTCTGCGTCCTAATAGAAAGGAGTGCTTTTCGTTATTGGGAAACAGGGCGATGCTGCAGGATATTGCAGTATTAATTTTGCTCCTCCTCGTCTTTGCATCTGTCGCGAGGGAGCTTTTAATTAAGTTTTTGCTGCTGCCAGGTTTCACGCTGTAAACCGGGTCGCCGGTGACCGGGCAATAGTTGGCCAGAAATTGTCTTCTTCAGACTGAAACTGCCGGCGTTCTTCTCTCATCGCTGCTACGTTCCCGTAATGCCGGAGAGGTTAAAGAGAAATGTAGCCGCGTTGTAAAAGCGAAGAGATGAAAGCTACGTTCCAAGCTGACTTGATTGAATGAAAATTCTACTAAACTTAACAAGCCTGAAGAAAGAGTGTCCCACTTTCTAGTGACTAGTACTGAGTGCAACAGTAATTACGAGCTGCAGACTACGGAGATAAAATTAAATTGTTGACACACCATAGTAAATAAACTGACGGTGCTCCTTTGTGAAAACTTGCTTCGAAATGTTTGACCTTGTCACTGAGGCGTCTTCAGCGGGCCTTGTGTAATTATACGGCGTTTTTGCTAATGGTAGACGGTCTAGTCAAATTCCCTCGGAAACATCGGATTTACTTCGCCTACGTTCCAGTGCCCTTCTTGTTGACACCCATGTCATAAACTCTTTCCAAGAGTCTGTCTGTTCCTCTAATCTTCAGAGTCCATTATCGTCATGACGGGATTAAAATGTGACCTGCTAACACCAAAATCTTTACTACTTCGCCCTTAATCCCCTTTCCAAATTTCTCCTTTCTCCCCATGCGCAGTACACTGTGATTCCGTGACATTGGGGTACATGTTGCAACACTGTCTCACTCCCTCCTTCCTGTACGTGTTATGTAACAGAATCCAAGTGTAATTTTTATCTACGGTGTGTGCCGATCCAAAAACACTTTTCAGCTTTCCGACGTAGAAACTGGTCTTCAGTCGGAAAAGATTTTGATGTAGCTGTAAACGTATGAATGAAGCCTCATCACCACCGTGTAACCACAGCAAATCATAACCATTTGAATGTCCTAACTGCTGTAAAGCCGTGGCCTAGCTCTACCGTTCATACTCCCCATATGCCCCCTCCCTGATGACTGAGAACGTGTTCTGTAAATCGAACAGTTCTTACAGTAAACTTGCATCATAAATTTCTTCCAAATCCGATGTAATACCTCCTCATTATTTACGCGACGTACCCGTGTAATCCTTTGCATTCTTCTGTAGCACCGCATTTGCGCTCCTCCCCTGCTTCTCTACGGCCGGACGTCTTGCCTAGATGGCTCTTGACTCCCGTTGTATCGCCTATATGTAAAGTTTGGATTGTACGAAACAGTATGTTTTCAGTCTTAAAACATGTGATCTCCGTCGGAGAATGGGGAAATAAAAAGGTGAATGTCATTCTCGCCGAAGGAGACAGACGTAAAAAACTGACAGTTTTTTATTTGATCTATGAATGTGTTGTCGAATATCTTGCCATTTGTTCTCAGTAGAAGTCTAGAAGTGTGTGATGTTTCCATATCGTATCTATTTGTCAATTGGTTTTCCTGAGTAGAGTAAGGTTTTCTGTTTATGCGTGAATGCGGAAGGGAAAGCAAGTAGCCAACAGGCGTCGTAAGCGGTCTTATAATGTTGATGTTGAACACTACATCAGCACCATGCATCCTTCCACCGTAGTACTTGAAACTTGCTTGCGTGCTCTGCAGCTTTTAAAATTCAGGTCTTCAAGAAATGGAATTCGACTCGGTTTTTCTAGCATTAAGAGCTATTGATTGAATAGTCAAGATTTATCTCCAACAATCGTTTAAAGTCGGCGTGAAGTAGAAGTTGGGTAGCACTCGTGTGCTTCAGATAAAATAAGATACGTTTCTATTAGATCGATACACTGTTTACCATTTTGAAAAAGCTAACTAATTGATCTTTCTTTGTTTCAGGTGAGTGAGCAATCCAGATTTCCTCAGATATGCGGCACGGGTATGTATCAACAAAATGGTGAATATAATTGTTGATTAAATTAATTTTCTGTTCACTTTCAAAGTGAAAACGTTACTTCTCTCTCTCTCTCTCTCTCTCTCTCTCTCTCTCTCTCTCTAACCAGAGTGTCCATTGTGAGTAGGACAATCCATATGGGCCATTGCAGCCGTTGTTTTAAGTTCCTTCATGTAGCTGCGTCACATTTAATGCATATTTACATCTATAAAGGGCAAGCCACCTTGCCGTGTGGGAAGGAGGGTACTCCGTATCCCAGTCATTACCCCTCCCCCTCAGCTCTTTTTTTTTCAATACCGGTCGCGAATGGTTTTCGGGAAGCCTCCTTGGGGGCTCGAACGTGTCTGATTTATCCTCAT
This sequence comes from Schistocerca serialis cubense, assembly GCF_023864345.2. NCBI lineage: Eukaryota > Metazoa > Arthropoda > Insecta > Orthoptera > Acrididae > Schistocerca > Schistocerca serialis. The sequence goes on along the minus strand of NC_064638.1, from coordinate 641,023,244 downwards.
GGTGTTTTCGCGAGTTAAATGTCGGAGGAAGCACAATATTTGTTGTCTCCTGTAGGAATTGCATCTTCTCTATTTCCTGGTACGGATCTCAGGCTACCGAGGAATGTTGAACGACAGTTTTGTAAGCTATACCCTTTCTTGAGGGACTAAATTTTCGTAGGATTCTTCCAATAAATCTCTCTTGGATCCGCCTTTCCTGCGACTAGTTTTACGTGGTCGTTCTACGTTAATCCTAAAACACTAAAAGCGGGACGGGGGGGGGGGGGGGGTAGTAATGTTACATTGCTACTAAACCATCGTAAATTGTACTAATTTGTATGTCATGCTTCAGTTAATTGCTATTATTAGATGGCAAGTGGTATTTTACATACCAAATTAAGGACAAAATGTTCTGTTTTATATCCTGTTCCAATCGTAAATTTTACAAGAGTTTAGTAATTTAAGGTTAAATCGCTCATTACGCATGCTGAGAGATATTGTATGGAACTGACTGCCTTCAATTATTGTTCTGCAGTCGTGTAATAATTCATTATGGCTCTGTCTACGTATACGCAATACGTTGCATTTGTTCATTAAATTGCATTAATTTCATTACTATATAGCCTCACAAGGTGCCATTAAGCGCTTGATATCCCACGAGCGTTCGGCAGGAAAATTGATGTGCAGCTGTTAGGGTCAGGTGTCGTGTGGCATGCCGAATTCGACACTGTGGCGGGTTGTCCCGTGTCGCCCTTCTGTTCTGGACGAACTCTATGATAACGACGACAGCTTTTGAGGCTCGTGCAGTGCCTCACTATATAATCTTGTAATCGATTGTACGTGAATTGAACGTCAAAGGCAGTTATGTGATAGAGTATGAGGAAATTCACATTTTCACTGGAATATTTACTGTTGGCCTAAAATATTGTTAAAATCCTCGAAGTTTTTCATCCACCTGAAACGGAGTATTTGAATGATCCTTTAAACAAAGCCATTGTCAGATACATCTTTGCCCAGTTGCGCTACACACACACAGGCCCAGTGGCTTTGTTGTCGTGTTGCTGCGTAATGTAGTGCAGCGAGACAATGCTTTATGGGCGTGTGTTCTTTGCAGCCGGAAATGGGATCCCTGGCTGGCGAGGTACACGGACGGTTAGACTTTCTCCCTGCCTTGGCTTGTAGCGGCTCCGCGACTGGCATACTGATCCAGCCGTGCCTACTCCAATGCTCCGAGGATGCATATTCAGCGAGCTGGAATCATCTCATTTGCACATAGGTGAAAGCATAACTTGAGCTACTTCACACTGATGTCGAGGTGTTTTTATCCCACTCTGCAAGGAATCCGCGCCCTTTCCCATTTCTTCCCTCCTCAGTCTCAATATTTTTTTCTTCGTTTTCGCGAGATTTGTAAGCTCTCGTTATCAGTTCAAATTAAAAGTGATGCAGGAATATCAACATTTGTTAGTTGTTACGGTAACGATTCACGCTACAAAGTACCGCAGTGTTCTGTTTAAACGCTTGAACGTTTGGTTTCTGCAGCGGGAGCTCGAACTTGTGACCACTTGATCTGCAAAACAGACTCTGTGGCCGTTGTTTGCAGATACGTATTTTTATTTTATGTTTCATTCGTGTTTGTGTGTTTCGGTGGCTTTGTTCTCGTGTACGAAACGTTAAACTAGCTCCATGGGCCCACCAACACGCATGTAACACGCACGTTTAACCCCCGTATTTGTTGCGCACGGAGCCACAAAGCAATATCAGTGAAGCAGAGGAGATGCACACCATCCTCATTTCACCTTCGCTCATTTTTTCCTCTCAGAACATTATATATGCTATTTTGGATCAATAGAAAGTCTTACGTTTACTCACAAGCAGTAGATACAATATTGTAGAAGCTGCTGGCGAAATACTTTTCGTAATCCGATTGAATGAAATGTCTACTGCTTAATAATACATAAGACGAGTTTATGATAATGGTAATCGGTGGTTTGATAACATATGTGGGAACGTACAACGGTCACTAAAGTTCTCGAACTTTTTGGGCAATCGCGCCGCGTGGAAGAAGAAACCAAAGTTTGGAAGACGGTATCAGAAGGTAGAGCAACCGAAAATGAAACAAAATGCTGTACAGCAAAAGAAACACCGTATATGAATCAGTGATTCCCGTATACAAGCATTGCTTTATCATTTATGATTGGTTCAGTGTTCATAGACTTTTTTTTTTTCGTATGTTTGGTCGGTTGACCATCTTCCGAAGCATCTATTAGATTGCAAGGTGTAATCAGGGGCAAAATATTTTAATTTTAATTTAAAAGTACTTTCTTTTAGGAAAATTGTAAGTTTTTTACTTCCACTAATAACTATAACATTTTTTTAAATAACAGGAGGCAAAACAATGAACAACGTCAGTTATATTTATCCAGAAATGAAGATTCACCAAAAACTTGTAAAATATCACTTCAAAAATCTGGTGCAAATACGGGCGCTGCCCGAAAAGTAAAAAAAAAAAATCTTTTAATGAAGCTAGGTAAAACTTTAGAACACAGAGTAATCTAAAAATAGTAGCTTGTTTATGTAAGTTTTTTAAATAACATCGAATCTGAAATTATATACAGAAATCGCAAACATAAGACTCCTGCAGACCCGGCGCAGAGTGTGTGTGTGTGTGTGTGTGTGTGTGTGTGTGTGTGTGTGTGTGTGTGTGTGTCCCTCCATATTTGGCGCATCACACTCCTGACCCACACATTTCCTTAAGTGTCTTCAAAGAACTTTCCAACACCAAAGGTGCAGGTTGCATTGCTTAGGTGTGGTGTAACCCCAGCGTTGATATCCAAGCCGTTATTGCTGTCGATAAGGAGAATATCACAGGAACCTCATGAAAAATCGAATCGGATCGTTTCGTGAGCGAAATTTTCCCTTTCTGAAGGCCTTAGGTCTTTCCGCTCCTGCCGTGGTTCTCTCCGTTGGGGACACTGCTTTCCGCATATCACTGTGAAATTACTGTAAACTAACCGTAAGAAGCTGAAAAGAAAATTTTTCAGATCCCTGCCAAAGGTCTGCATTATATAACAAACAATAATTCGCACAATATCAGACTTTGCATCCACACCATTTGAAAGGAAGGTTCCAACTGCTCACTGGTTTCCTCCGTCAGCAAACACTACCGTTTACAATCGTGGGTACCGGTCTGCAACACCTTCCTTTATTTAGACCTGTGCCCGTTTTAACACCTCCTTCTCTTACAACAAGTATAATTTTGCTGTTTCTCTTCCGTCGGAAGCGATCTACATAATGGTGCAACACTTCCTCAAACTGCAGTACTCTTCGGATGCGGAAAAGGGAAAATACTTATAGTTGTGAAAAGCGATCTTACCCAGTAATACACGCCGCCCTAATCACCTCGCCCCTCCAGTATAATTTCCTTGCCTTTTCGGTATAGTTTCATTGCCCCGTAAGTTTACATTATGAAACTATAACTTCACGGACAACTTTTCAGAATTTGGATCTGATATTTTAAGAGACCCGTGATCTTCGGTACATAGTAATTGAATTTTGATAAAACGACTGATTGATTGGTCGTGGTGGCTCTGTTCCATAGCCAGCAAGGTCACCAGGCGCGACACCCATACACTTCTGTTACTTCTGGCAACTTGTGAAGATTCTGGTTTACGAGCCTCATGTCGATACTCGACATGGCCCTGATTGCTGAGATAGTCACAGCTCCGGATGTAGTTAAGCCAAACTCGTGGGATTCTCCAGCGAGCAAGTCGGTCCAGGGTGCTTCAGTGTGAACTGTTGTCATCATCTAGGTAGACATTTTCAGCAATACGCTAAAGGGAGCATGTGCTGCACACTGACATAACAGATTGGACTCACTTTGGTAAAGGTGTACGTATTTATTCTCAAGAGTTTTAGCATTACTCTTTCTAATGTGTTGTACTGTTTGGTCCTCACTGTTGGGAATATATTTTCACGAATGAAGTTACGTGGGTTAAGAAATCGAAGTATTGCTCTGTAATGAGCCACGGGTTCTTTGTAAGGCATACTCACAAAGTATCCTTCAACAACATCTGAAATTTTGTTGTTGTAATGTGGGCTTACACTGTTTCCCTTGCACCAAAAACATATTTCACGTGCCCACTTAGGATATTTCGGTGACAGTGTACATCCACTGAAGCCTGTAGACTATATGATCTACATCGATATTCTGGGGAGCCGTGGACTATCATACGGAAAGCGCCTCCTCGCAGCAAGCTTGGAGCGAAACCATTCTCTATCGCCTCAAAATGCTTACCAGTTCATAGTTTCTGGACGGTGACAGACGTGATCGCATTCAGGACGCATCCGTCATACAGTAAAATTTTGTCTCCAAGAAACAAACTCAGGCTTGCTAGCTACCATTCAGCAGTTGTATCTGGTAAGGCACGCAGACGCTTTCGTCTTGGAGGGCTGTGTTGTGGTCTGACGGTGCTCGCACGGTAGCTCGGCGTGTTCGGTCAGGGGCTGTGAACCTACTGCAATAAAAATAGAATAAAGAGCTCATAGATCAAATACGAGAGATTTCTTGCGACACACCATGGATCGGGGGTAACAGGCAGTTTCCGTATTCCTAGATTTCCCAAAACGTTTGAGACCGTGTCCCACTGTAGATTGTTGACGAAGGTACGAGCATACAGTTTACGTTCCCATATATTCGAAGACTTTTTGGTAATAGAACCGAGTATGTGGTATTCGACTGCGAGGATTCATCAGAGATAAGTGTATGATCAGGAGTGCCCCAGGGAAGTGTCATAAGACTGCTTTTACCCGCTGTATACATAAATTGATCTCAGGGACAGGGTGAGCAGCAGTGTATGGCTGTCTGATAGACGGGAAGGTATCGGGGTTGTGTGACTATGAGAATATGCATGAAAGCTATGAAGGGCAGCGTGTTCTAAATACAGTAAAATGTAACTTACAAGGCGGACGAGTAGGAGAGACGATATTGTACGTTAGAATACGTCATTAGTAGGATGCAGCTTGACACAGTCACTTAGATTAAGTATCTAGGCGTAATAATGCAGAACTGTATGAAATGGAATGAGCACATCAGACTCACCTAGGAATTTTGGGAAATTGTAGCTTATGTGTAAAGGAGACGGCTTGGAGAAAGCTAGTGCGACCCATTCTTCATACTGTTAGTGTTCGGGAAGACATCGAAGGTGGTGACAGATTTGTTACTGGTAGACAAGTTCAGCACGCAAGTATAAGGGTGATGCTTCATGAATTCAGATGGGAATCCCTGGAGTGAAGACGGCATTTTAGGCTGAAAGCAGCACAGTTCTACTGCCGCCAACGTACATTTCGTTTAAGGACCATGAAGACAAGATGCGAGAAATTAGGGCTCTTACTGAGGCTTTTAGACTACCGTCTCCCCCTCGCTGTAATTGCGAGTGGAACAGGAGAGGATAATGGTGCTTTGCGGAGTATGTATGTACGTGAACTGCTGAAGAGAAACAACGAAGAAACAGATTGAGGAAAAAAGTGGTGAGCATCTGTGACTACCAACCGGGAGAGATGGGTTCGACTCCCGGTGATTTCTTAAGTAGATTTTTTTTTTCTGAGATGGAAGAGTCTGGAGAGGGGTCTATTCAGCCTCCTGAGACCAAATACTATGCCTGCTTGAATAAAGTAAGTAGAGAAACTGACACCCAAGTCGTTGAAGAGTCGTCAATCAGGACGACTTGCACCAAGTGGCAGTCGCACGGTACTTTGTTGTATTTATTGGACTTAGAAGCGTTAAACGTACTGCCTGTACGCAGTTGTTTACTACCTGCCTGGGTGATTCTTTGCTGTTACCGTGAGAGATAGCAGCAAATGCCGGGCACATACAGACAGCAGTGCTGTGTTGTTTGGGGTGGGTGTACGGACGGGTGCAGGCAGGCAATGTGTGTCCACTGAGAATGGCGGACGTGGCGCAACGCTACCATCAAAGCCCAGGGACAGCTGCGGACCACCTGGCGCCTTCGCTGCTGATTACGACAGCGTGCGCTCCGCTCGTAAACTAGCTATTGATCCCTGTTTACGTCTCGTGTCGCAATCGTTAACACTGATAAGGCCGTGAGTAATGCACTGCCAAAAGGGGACATCCCAGGATAAAACGTGCGCACACCTCGTGCTTTGTAGTTAATTACTCGAAGGAAAATACCGCCTGTTGGTCGTGTGCTTCCTCGATGATGTAGGGGCATTGAGCCTCCCGAGAATGAGTGACGTGTTACCAATCGCATGGGGATAATAGCGGCACAGATTCCAGCTCAAACGAAATACGTCCTGTCTTTTCCGAGAGCAGTTAAAACGCAAGGGGAGAACCTCGCTGACCTAGCAAGCACGTCTGCGGCGATCATGTGGCCGATTGACTACGGACTGGCACATCGGCTGTATTGACACAGAACGTCACGCCACGTCATTTCGCTGCTCAGTAATGAGCGGTGAAAGTGAGGTTATGAGGTACCATTCGTGATAGCTAAAAGTCAATTGGAACAAACGGTGTTTTTGTGAAGTGCTGGGAAAAGAAACATTTCAAAACATTGACATTAATTTGCTGGCGGATACATATAAATATATACAAACTCATCAGACAACAGTTATTTATAAGTTAATAAAAAGGACCTGTTTACCAAATTCATTGTGCTTTTTCTTTACGAATTTAATAACTTTATAAACAACTGTTTTTCTCTTTCATTAGAGCTTACTTTTTCAATTAATCATAAAAGACTAAATGGGAAAATTTTACATTGTTACTGAATCATCAATTTTACTACTCCATATTTTATTCGAAGGATCTCATAATTCATATTTTATGCACTAGTTAATTACAACTATTTGGTCTCCAATGGTATGTCACATACAACGCTATACTGGAGGGAATGCTTCCCACTGTATACTGACGATACGGGATTGACAGGAACCGCGAACTGATATCAACTGCAATCGTAAATTTTACGAATGTTTAGTAATCTACGGTTAAAAATGTTGTTTAATGAAAACTGCTTTTTCAACTGATGTGTCTTCTTAAGTTATACAGTGTAGGCATCAGCTACGCTCTTTTATTGCAAAACCTAAACAGTTTTTCGGTTGCAGATATTTGACCTCGCGTATGAAAGAACATTCAGTAGGGGAAAAAAAATAACCTAGTCGCCAAGGAACATTTGGAATTGTTACGAAAACAATGTGATTAAGAAGACACAAAAGCACGAAATCTACAACCGTAACACGATTGAGCGCAGCGAAACTAGGTTACCGCCGGCCGGAGTGGCCGAGCGGTTTAGGCGCTACAGTCTGGAACCGCGCGACCGCTACGGTCGCAGGTTCGAATCTTTCCTCGGGCATGGATGTGTGTGATGTCTTAAGGTTAGTTAGGTTTAAGTAGTTCGAAGTTCTAGGGACTTATGACCTCAGCAGTTGAGTCCCATAGTGCTCAGAGCCATTTGAACGATTTGAACTAGGTTACCTTCCGATGTTAACAGATGACGACGCCATGAAAACTTTCTTCCCGAAAAACTTTAACGGTGACATGACGATAACTGAAGTAACTTGACGGTCCGTTGACGGCCTGTGTGATCGCCGCCACTTGAACTGCTTTGTGGACGTGACGTGACATGGTGGGAGGTGTGAATTCCGCCTAACATTTCTACATGCGCTAAGTAGTCAGCGTCTGGGCTTCTTAGTGGGTTAGCACTATTGGAATGGGCTGTCTCGTCCTGTGTTGAATATTTCGTGTACGTAACAGTTGCGCAGATTGACACTTGAGCTAAAGTGGAATGTTTTGAAATTCAGCGGAACCCAAGGCACTTCAGATAGTTTCGTGGTTTCGCATTCGTAGGCTTCTTAACTCACAATCAAACTGTCACATTCCAGCCCAGCCTAGACGTCATTGAAGGTGGGCAAACCAGCAAGATAAAATATTCATAAAAAAATTCACTGGTCGTAATTTTTTCAGCCTTCCAGCATGTATTAAAGGCAGACGTCACACCACACAAGTGTCACTCCGAGAATGTGGTTAAACCCCAATATTTCAGTGGTGTTTACTGTGATGTCGCTTCCTGTCGATCTGAGCTCTCTCAGTGCCGAGAGAAACGTAGTGGTAGTTGTACAGATTTATTTCTAACTTTGAAGAGTCTGCGCAGATTTCCGATAGTTCCAGATCTACGAAGATACAACGTACTTTCTGACCTTGTTTTGGCAACCCATTCCGAAAGCTACTATCACTTCCAGGTTTTACGCGTTCGGAAGAATCATCAGTTATATCGCCTGTTCATACTTAAGTAGAGGGCCTAGGATTCTTAGTTGTCGAATCTATGGAGTAGATATCATTTCTGTGCTCATGGACTAATTCATCTTCACAGTCGCTCTTCGTTATCTCCATGACTTTCTCAATGCAACCACAACGCCTTGTCAGTTATTAGAATAGAAGATGAGAAAAACATTGTGATGATATTCCTGATGAACAGTGAGACCCAAAATTGTTGTAGCAAAACGAGATCGCGACAGGCGAAGTACCAGGCACAACTAACGGTCAGAGCTGCTGAGATGTGGGCGGAAATTATCTGGTGCGCTTAAAGTCGTCAACAACGCACACGTACCAGAGTGGCTGGCCGTCTACTCCCGTCATTAGAGCTCTGTACTCAGCGAGGAAGCACTCGTCAGTAACGCTGAAGGCAAACCCAGATCCTTCCCTCAATCTCGTCAGCAGCATTTGAAAAGCGACGGGGCAGATCGAAGTCGCGGATCGAGCATGGAGATGACAGAGGTCCTGGAAAAGACAATCTGAAGGAAAACCAACGTTCCGGAATGAAACAGTTCTCTCCACATTCTCGTAGCTGCTTTGTTGCTTCAAATACCGAGAAACATCACCCTTATTTTCCTCATGAATGCTGTACATATGCAGAACGAGTGTAAAGAGAATAACGAAGCAGTCAGATACTTCCGCCAGGAGACGTTGGTTGCATGGGTTAAGAAATTTCGAGTCCTAAACGTTAGAAAGACGTACATTTAGGACCAGAGTACTGGCTAGGTGCCAAGCCGAAAGGCAGAGGAGAAAAAATTTGAGCTTGAAAGTAGGTCGAAGGGTGTAGGCTAGTAGGCTAGCGAATCCAGGAAGAAGTGCTTGAGAGGGGGGGGGGGGGGGGGGTGAAACTGCAGACATGACAAAGGTCAGGAAGTGGAACCTTAGTCACAAGTGCAATTCACTAGATGGGATATTGAAAAACACGAAACGTATGTAATAATCAATAATCGTACGCATTCTCTCTCTCTCTCTCTCTCTCTCTCTCTCTCTCTCTCTCTCTCTGTCTCTCTGTTTCAGTTCAGTAGTGATTTAGTAATCGTCCCTTTATCACGATTGCTGGATATAGGTCGTTTCCATACATTAAGATGTACAGCTTTCCCGTCCAAGGTTGCTTCGTTCTTTCTTTGTCATTTTCCTTTAGATCATTTATCATCATGAATGCAACATGTAATCTGCTCAGTCCATCTCGCTCATTTCATGTCGCCGTTTACCAAGCCAATTTCCGTTTGTTTCGTGCTGCTTTAAAAGGCGTAAATTACAGGACCACTTTCCTTGGTACGTTGTTGTCATTATGTACATTTGTTTACACAGGCATTTCTGCTCAGGAACAGACGAGATAACTGTCCAATGCGGCTAAGTTTACTCTTCGCAAAGTATACGCTATCAAGATAACCAGCTAATACCGAGTGTGCTGGACCGATAGGGGCAGAAGAATGTTCGGCAGGTTGAAGCTTAGTATTTGTCTCTGAAATAGGCCCAGATGCCACAGTCGGCAGTGCCTATCCTTCGAAGGAACATTCTGGATTGCAGGCCTTATCATTTCCAAATTGTCACGTACAAATTTGTGAGAGTTTAACCTCGGTGGTTGTTGAGTAACTTCGGTGTTTTTTTTTAGTTTCGGTTGTCCCCGTACACATGATACTGCAAACGAGAAAATGAAATGTATACATGACTTGTTTACTTTGTCACTGTCCTAGCAATGCTTTTACTATTCAGTACCTTATCTGATACTGTGCAAAAGTAAATGTCCCAGAGACACATGTCTAAAACTTGAGCCTTAAATTACTCGATCTCAAAATGTTGGAGACTACTACCTACCAGTGTCAAACCATGCATCTGAACAGTCTCTGTGTGCACCAAGTATATTTGCGACGTTGGCTTTGAACCCTCCAGAAAAGAGCAGCCAGACGTGCCTCGCGGCTATCGAACAGTACGGAACTGCGATGCTAGCAGCAGCTACCGGGACTCGCCGAGAAGCATGGCCGCTATTATACCGGGAGAAACCGCGACCGTCACTTCCTCGGTCGAGACGAGAGAACGTAACTTCCTCGCGGTGGTGATGCCTGCGCCGCGCCGGGAGTTGGCGGGCCACGGCGCGCCCGTTAGCCAAATTGCGTTCGTCGCGCTATCTGTTGACATTACGCCGCTTTCACACTATACGGTTTTGACCGTACGGCAAAAAGCCGTACGAGTTTTAGCCGTGCCTGTGTTGCTTTCACATTACACGGCTTTTTGACGTGACCAGTTGTTGGTGTCTATTCAGTTTGCTTAATGTGTGTATCAAGATGAACCGTAAACGAGTTGTTGCTTTGTGGTTGCTTCATCGTCGCCGCAAAAGAAAAGGTCGTCTTTTGTGGGTACACCCCATTAACCAGAGAAGAGACGAAGTGGGTTTATTTTATACACTCTTTGAAGATTTGAGGAACGACGGAAATAAATTCTTTAACTATTTCCGAATGTCTATTACCTCGTTTGACGAATTACATAGAAAACTAAAGGATGTGTTACAACGACAAAACACACAATTCCGCAATTGCATCCAACCTGTTCAAATGCTGGCTATCACGTTAAGGTAATTTAATACATAAAAACTAGTTCTGTTTATTTACTTATTTATTTGTGTTTTACATTTTTATTACGCTCAGATTATGAAGTAGAAAAGTCAATATCAATATCAGCAGTTGAAACCAAAGAGTTTGTAGCAGGACTGACTGTACTGTCACTTTGTGGCGACAGGCTCTCTGCAAAAACGTTGTAGAACTGCGTTGTTGATGGTGGGCCTTCATGGCTACTTGTGGAAGGCGAAGGGTATGGTGGTGGCACTTTATTAATTCGTTGATAAGAACTGCGACCTTGAGAAGTCTGTAATGGTTGTTCGAGAAAAGTAGTTGGGTTTGGTGCAGCTGGAGGAGGACGAATCTGATGCGTATGGTAAGAGGATATTGGAGCAGCATTTTCCATAGGTGAATAAGAATAAGCTTGAAATCTATTATTATAGGGCATGGGAGGTGTGTAATGGGTAAATGGAGGAGGTTGAGCTGTCAATATATTTCTCCTTTCATATATATTTTCTATAACTTTGAGGACTCCCATCTGAAACTGAAGATAATCCTGTTCATCAAATTTTTCCAGATGAGGCTTCAGACTAAGTAAAAATGACATTTTGCTGCAAGGTTTGTCTTCTTCCAGAGCTCGTAATATTTTCATTTCGATTGCATCAGGTTTTCTATGTTTTCTGTTTGTATGGCACTCGCTTTTGGATGTTTGTTGTGTGGGTGCTGTATCAAATGGCCCAGAAACATTCTCAGTATTTTCGACGGAGCCCTGCGTTTCTATATCTTCTTCCAGTCTGGCGGTGCGTTCCGATTGAAAACTGTCCTCCGTCTCTCGAGCATCATACAGCTTTTTTAGAAACTGCAGCTGATCAGAATATACATACTTTTTCATTTTCTTTGCTGCTGAGCCACTTTTTTTCGCAGCTTGAATTTTTATGTTTGACTTCACAAAGGAGTCTCGTAGATTGGTCCACCTCCGTATTACTTCTATACCTACATCAAAAGAAAACAAAACTGTATGAAAACATTTTAATTTTGTATAGAAAAAAGCAAAACTGTAACAAAAAATGTCCACTGCAAACTAAATGTCACTGATTTTTTTTCGTTTTGTTCAGGTATCTGGCAAGCGGTTGTTCCTTCACTGACTTACATTTCCAGTACAGAATTGGGATTTCTACAGCAAGTAAAGTGGTTAATGATGTATGCACAGCAATTTGGTCATCACTGCGGGAAGAATGTATACAAAGACCGACCAAAGAGGTATGGGAATCAATAGCGGCTGGATTTGAACGTACTGCTAATTTCCCCCACTGCTTAGGAGCGGTGGATGGAAAACATATCCGTCTTACTGCCCCATTTAATAGCGGATCAATGTACTTCAATTACAAAGAATACTTTTCTGTGGTTCTGATGGCTGTAGCGGATTCCAACTACAGGTTCATTTATGTCGACGTAGGAAGTTATGGCAAAGACTGTGACTCTTCAGTGTTCAGACGGTCCAGTTTATGGAAGTCAATAGAAAGTAATTCCCTGGAATTTCCAGACGTCCAATGTCTGCCTGGTACGGAAGGTCCAAAAGTACCCTACTTCTTCGTGGGAGACGCAGCATTTGGCCTACACACGCATTTGCTCCGGCCTTTTGGGGGAACAAACTTGACAGTTGAGAAACGTGTATTTAATTACCGTTTGTGCAGAGCAAGGAGGTATGTGGAATGTGCTTTTGGCATCCTCACCAATAAGTGGCGGTTGTTTCACCGACCTTTAAATGTTCATCCAGCTTTTGCAGTAAAAATGGTTAAAGCTTGCATTGTTTTACACAATTTTGTACGTCAGAGAGATGGATTTATAATTGAAGACACCACATCCTTCACTGGTTTGGAAGACTTAGCCCAAGATGCCAACATAAGAGGAGGACTGACAGCCAACGCCATAAGGAACACTCTTTGTAAATATTTTATGACAAATGCTGGAAGCGTGTCATGGCAGATGTCAAAGATATAAATTAACAAGCCTTTTCCTTTTTGTAGATTGTTTGTGAAAGCCTGCGACTGTATAGTAAATAGTTTTCTTTATAAATAAATTACTGCTACCACTCACGTTTTTAATCGTTTTGTTTATATTTTGTACGACGCGTTTCGGGAAATAATTCCGATCTTCAAGTGCGTTTTTTTCTCTAAGTTTTCATTATGTGTAGTGTTTTTTTATTTGTGAGGTCTTGTGCGTGTTTCTCTTATAAATTACAGTAAAGAAAACAGAATGCAAGACCTGACACATAAAAAGACACCACACATGATGAAAACTTAGAGAAAAACGCACTTAAGGATGGGAATTATTTCCCGAAACGCGTCGTGCAAAATATAAACAAAACAAAAAAAACGTGACTGGTAGCAGTAATTTACTTATAAACAAACGATTTACTTTTAGAATAAAATTTATAACGTTAAATAAAAACTGTTTAAAACGTATTAAATGTAATATTAATATATTAAATAAATACTTACCAAACGCATTTTTATCTTTGTCTTCCATCTCATCAAAATCTTGCTTCAGTGCTACGCAAACTTCCCGCCAAGCATTCTTTGTAGCAATACGATCTCTATACGCATCTAGAGTTTTGTCCCACAGAACAGGTCTTACTTCCACCAAGGTTATCAAAAGTTCAGTATCAATTTCATCCATTCTTCTACACTTTTCAGTAAACAAGAATAAACACAAATGAATAAAACGACACTACAACGAACTAGTCGACGCCGTACGGCTCAAAACCGTCCAGTGTGAAAGCATGCACTTAGTCACGTAGGCCACTGTTGTCGAACTTGCCGTACGGCGACCGTCTGTTGTAGTGGCAAGACACGGCTGCAGCACGGCACGGCAGCGGCATTTTGCCGTCGCCGTATAATGTGAAAGGCGCCATACATTTCTTCACACCTACAGCCGTACGGCTTTTTGCCGTACGGTCAAAACCGTATAGTGTGAAAGCGGCGTAAGGCCTGCCGTGGGAGAGCGGCGGGCTCACGCAGTGCGTCAGGCAGCAGGCGCCGTCGCCGCAGCCGTTGCGCCGCGCCGTGCCGTGCCGAGGTGCGGTGAGATGAGCTGCGGTGCTGTGCGTGATGCGTCACCACCTCCGACCGCTGCCTTTGTCTCGCCAGGAAGCGCCTCTCACCGCCGCGCCGACAGCCATCCGTCGTCAAACTGGCTACACAACGCCTCTACCTCGTGCATCACCACCAATAAACCGCCGCTCCGTTAACACACCCTGATACAACAGAACTCTTCTGGTTTCACTTATCTATATCTACATGGATACTCTGCAAATCCCATTTAAGTGCCCGGCAGCGGGTTCATCGAACCACGTTCACAATAGTTCTCTATTATTCCACTCTCGTACAGCGCGCGGAAAAAAACGAACACATACATATATCGGTGCGATAATACAAAACGTGCTGCCCTTCTTTGAACTTTCTCGACGTACGCCGCCAGTCCAAACTGGTACGGATCCCACACCGAGCAGCAGTATTCTAAAAGACAATCGTAGTGTAGGCAGTCTCTTTAGCAGAGCTGCTACATTTTCTAAGTGTATTACCAATAAAACGCAATCTTTGGTTAGCCTTCCCCACAAAAGTTCCTACCAATTTAAGTTGTTCGTAATAGTAATTACTAGGTGTTTAGGTTTGACTGATTTACCGTGTAACCAAAGTTTAACGGATTCCTTTTAGCAATCATGTGAATGACGTCACACTTCTCGTTATTTAGGGGCGAGAGAGTCACCGACATGATATACGATTTGCGATGGACATGACGCCGACCTACACAGGGAGAAACGGCCACCATATTAAAATGGGCTCTTGAAGATACAATCCAGAATTCCTTCAGTTTCATGGCAGTGTCAGTGACGGATAGAATGGAGAAAAACGAGAAGGAATTGATTGTGTGTTTGAGAACGTGAGCCACCCAACTGTCAATTTTCGTACCACACATATGTTTTACAAATCGCTTTGCAACTCGTTATGATCTAAAAAAATGTGTGTGAAATCGTATGGTACTTAACTGCTAAGGTCATTAGTCCCTAAGCTTACACACTACTTAACCTAAATTATCATAAGGACAAACACACACACCCATGCCCGAGAGAGGACTCGAACCTCCGCCGGGACCAGCCGCACAGTCCATGACTGCAGCGCCTTAGATCGCTCGGCTAATCCCGCGCGGCTCGTTTTGATCTCTTGATAACTTTACTAGTCGAAAAACGACAGCGTCATCTGTAAACAACTTAAGAAGGCTGCTCAGATTGTCTCCAAAATCGTTTGTATAGATAAGGAACAGCAAAGCGCCGAAACACTACCTTGAAGAACGCCAGAAATCACTTCTGACCCGATGACTTTTCGTAAATTACTATGAACTGTGACCACTCATACAGGAAATCACGGATCCAGCCACAGAACTGAGACAGTATTCCATAACCACGCAATTTCACTACAAGCCGCTTGTGTGGTACTGTGTCAAAAGCCTTCTGGAAAAATCTAGAAAAACGGAATCAACTTTAAATCCCTTGTCAACATCATTCAATAGTTCATGTGAGTAAAGAGCTAGTTGTGTTTTTCACAAGAACGATGTTTTCTAAATCCACGTTGACTGTGTGTAAATTAACCGTCCTCTTCGAGGTAATTCACAATATTAGAACGTAATGTGTGTTCCAAAATGCTGCAAATCGACGTTAATGATATGTACGTGTAATTTAGTGGATTACTCCTACTACCCTTCTTGAATACTGATGTGACCTGTGCAACATTCCAGTCTTTGGGTACGGATCTTAAGTAACACTATTTTCGTTCGACGCGCAGCAGACAGCATGTCATTCTTAATGGAGGGGCATCTTCAGACAGAAAAGTAACTTCGGGTGCATTCCAAGGCAGTGTTGTAGTATAATTACATCATTAGCTACACAAGGCTTTTCGTGGTTGATGCTACAGTACACGGAGAAGTTGCAAATTATTGCGAAATGCAGGAAGAACGGCAGAGCATCAACGCTTTTTGCAGGGTTTGTCAGCTCATCCTCAACATAAACAACTGTAACGCACTGGGCATGAATAGGTAGAAAGACCCATTAATGTTTGATAAGATTACAGTATTATTATTGGAAGCAGTTACATCTATAAAATTTCTGCAAGTATGCGTAAGGAGCGATTTGAAGCGGAATAGACAAGAAAACAAATCACAGATAAGGCAGATTCAATGTAAGAACGCTAAGGAAATGTAGTCAGTCATCGAATGCAGTAGCTCACAAATCTTCGATTTAATACTGTTCTTCAGTCTGGGATCCGTACCAGCGAGAATCACGAACAACCGATGAGGAGCAGCAAATTTCGTTACAAGCTTATCTAGTTATCACAAAAGTTTCAGTGAAATGTCTAGTGAATTCCAGTGGCAGACGCTGAAAAAAAAAAAAAAAGCGTTCTGCACCACGCTGCGGTATACTGTTCAAATTCCGAGAGCGTTCATGCCTAGAAGTGAAGCAGTATGTTGCTTCCGCCTATGTGTAACGCGCGAAAACACCATTAATGTAGAATTACATTGGAGTTCACACGGTTGCTTGCCAGTTATCTTCCCGCGGACCATTCGCGACTGGAACGGGGATGCGGGGAAAGTCACAGCTGTAAACTCAGTACCCTTCGCCATACTCCCTAAGGTGGCTAGAGTGAAGTGTTGATGCACGTAACTTCACCAGCACAGTCGTCTGGGTGGCTCACGTTCTCAAACACACAATCAATTCCTTCTCGTTTTTCTCCAGTCTGTCCGTCACTGACACTGCCATGAAAGTGAAGGAATTCTGGATTGTACCTTCAAGAGCCCATTCTTGAAGTACCTTTGTCTTCGTTTCAAACAGCCGTCGCTCGATTTCTAATGACGGTAAATTGGTTTAACATGATCCCAGCGCCTGTCATCACCGCATCCGTTTTTCGGAAGGAAAATTTCTTATTCAGTTTTACGTACACCGAAGATGTTCTTGTTATGGACATCAGTCCAAATACTCGTGTGATGCAACTCTCCTTGGTAGTCTACGTGTGTAAGTCTTCTAATATCTGCAAGCTATATCCATTTAAATGCCACCGCAAGACTGTACACGTTTCCGAATCAGCACGTTTGGACCACAACAATGTGTGAACATTACCTGGCATGAAAGCCGAAGAAGAATTAAGTGGATCGAAGAGAACCTAGTAAGGTGTACAATAATATTTAAACTTGGCACTGAAAGAAATAACTAGTCATTCCAGCATTTAAGATATTATGAAACATGATGAGCACTGGGTAGTTAGTAACGCACACATACAGGTATATGGGATCTCTCATGGATATGACAGCAAAGATCATTCGAAGCAAGAAAGTCTGGTAACCATGGTCTATAAAACGCATACGTTAACAACTGCGAGCACATAATCTTCGCTACTGTCAAGCACCTCTTATAACGAACTAGAGCTCATAGCTCCTGTGTTTGCCTGTTTGCCATACTTTTTTGCTTCGAATGGTCGTTCCGTATTGACCATTACTCCTGGGACACACTGTACAGTTAGTAGACAAGAATCCTTTAGAACTATTGTGTATAAGCATTACTTTCTTCAAGGTATCAAAAATGTTCAAATGTGTGTGAAATCTTATGGGACTTAACTGCTAAGGTCATCAGTCCCTAAGCTTACACTACTTAACCTAAATTATCCTAAGAACACACACACACACACACACACACACACACACACACACACACACACACACACACACACCCGAGGGAGGACTCGAACCTCCGCCAGGACCATCAGCACAGTCCGTAATTGTGGCGCCCTAAACCGCTCGGCTAATCCCGCGCGGCTCCTCAAGGTGTCGGTTGTGTTAGTGTGTGTGCGTGTTATAACGACAAATATGAAAGTCGTCACTATCTCTTTCTGCATCTAAGATGATTCTTATTGCCACGTGCTACGCACGTGAAATTTGCAAGTACACGCACTTCTTAGCTAACTGCAGCTCCGTCCGCAGCTGGCTGGTCAAAGATCAGTTGCGACTAAATCGTTTAAGGTTTTCAAGTCTACGACTTCTTTACTTAAATTACATTATCCTTCTTAGTTGCGATATGAAGGCAGCGAACACAAGAGACCACTTCAGCAGTGTGGTTGGACAAGAAACAAATTTCTTCAAAGTGGAAGTGGTGCAACCTCGCCTTCTTCCGTCTTCTGTACCGGCCCACAGAGCAAGCCACACTCGGACACAGTCCAGCGAAGGGACCGGACCGAAGTGTGCTGAAAGCGGGGCAGCGGTAAATGATTTGTTTTAAGAACCGACGTGTCGACCTTTCGTCCAATAATGCATTATTCGCCCACTTCCCTACGGAACGTAGTGGTAAAAAAGCCGAACACTCGAGTGTGGGGAGTGGCCATTGCGATGGTGTACGCAGTTTGTCGATTTTATGTTTCAACTTTAACCTTTAGCAACGAATTACATTTTTTTGTTTTGGAAATGAATGCGTACCGCGCTGCTTGCTACTTTGTAATGTAATGTGCGAATGTCATACGCGTGCTGGATTTCGCTTCTTGGGTTTGTGAAGATTAAGATCTATATATACACACCTGTGCTCTACGCACCAACGTGGCGGAGTGGAGGAGTAGGGTACGCAATGTATCATTAACATCCAGGAGACAATCCAGCACCATTAGGATTAAGTTCGGAAAATTTGATCAAAGTTTTGTAAAAATCTTCTGTTCTTAATTTCTGTTTGCTCACTGAGTCTACCGCCAGGATGTTTACGTAAATGACTGTACGTGTCGATCACTACAAGGATATTCGTTACACTGCCCTTTCTGACCTTGCGTAAAACCTTAAGTCTGTTATCAATGTCCCACGACGTATGAATTTTAACGCGTATGTGAGCGCTCAGGGGTCTACCGAGAAGAAACTGATCCGACCGTATTAGCAAAAGTCTTGCCCGGAGCATTAGATTACATCTTCTCCACTAAAATATGTATTTATCGGTGGCGTCGAAGAACTAAAGATGGACAACACTACTAGCCAAACGCACTAAGTGCAACAGGACTGTTACGGAATTTCGCTTCGGTATTAAAAAGATATAGCTTACAGTATTTATGAAGAGACGACAAAGTCTTCACAATATATGCTACCATGAAATACATTTCTCTAAGCGTTTACTACTAGGACACTCATACAGTACAGTAGAGTCAAATTAAGGACACCCCTGACGCCTGGCAGCGCTTGTAACTGCCTTCAGCTGCGAAGTGCAAAAGACTGTAGGCGAAAACGTAGCCGTTTATAGAGCTACGAAGAGGCGTGGTGACCATAGAGACGGTTACAAAATCGCGTTGTACAAACGCGAAGCAGCTGCGCCCAGCGTACAAAAACTGCCCCAGATCATGTTTCTTAATGAGGATGCTGTACTTATACATGTGTACATTATGCATATTTCTTTGCACGATTTTTTCACAATTATGAAGGTATTCTCACGAATATAGAAAATGAATTTTTTTCAATACTCCACTACAAACAGAACTCTTTTTCTGTTTTCGTTTCTAACGGAAAACTGTCAAAATGAATACATGGGCAATGCCGGGTTTGTCATCTAGTACTTACATAAACCTAACTTTTGTAATTCAGCCACTGAGCGTTAGTACCGAATAGCAGCAATGGTACCTCTGCTTAATAAATATGTTGGCTGCAATTTGGGTGTTGCTTCTTAACAATGGTCTTAATACGCAATGTGAAATGAGGTGCCACAGAGCGACTGTTGTGCAGCCTTTCCTCCTATACGAAGTCGTAACTAATTTCATCTATTTCCGCAGTACGAGTATTGAAGGCAGGATCAGAAGGCGTTGTCGGGCATCCTGCAGCGGTGAAATGTGAGCCGTGAGGCACGGACGGAGGGGAGTGGGGGTTCGTCCAACCACGATCCGGAGCGTCTGCGGCAGCTCCAGTTACACGCGGGGACGCGTTTCCCAGGCGACCGCGTCAGCCGCCTCTCGTTATGGCCAACACCTGACGCTCGGCAACCAGCCCACTCCTGCTGCCGTAGCGCTACGTATAATGACGAGCAACAGAAGCGTATCGCCCTGCCTGTACTGGGGGTACGGCAAACAGCAAGACGTAGGGATATAATTACACGTCTTGCACATACCTGTTCTAGCCACATGCAATAGTCACCGTGCTCTTCGCCCTGCCCATTGCAGCCACTCTTATGTGTGAACGACCATCACGACAAACGGGATGAGCTGTGATCACAAATAACACGTTCAAAAGTGGTTTGCAAATACGTATCTAGTATAATAAGCGCTAAGACACTGAGGAGGGCGGCTTGCTAGAGTAGTCCAAGCAGAGCCACTATGCCAGGATTGGTTAGTGGTTAGCGCATCTGCAGGAGACCCTGGTGAATCCCAGCGGTGGAACGAGGGTCACTCCAAAAGAAATTCACACAATTTTTTTAAAATCCATCTTTTATTCTACATGTTTGAAAGTTTTACAGTGTGTAGATACATCCTTTAGGAACAATATTTTCATTTCTCCACAAATTTCCATCCCTCTAAACTGCCTTACGCCATCTTGGAACCAGCGCCTGTATACCCGCACGGTAAAATTCTGGACCAACCTGTTGGAGCCACTGTTTGGCAGCGTGCACAAGGGAGTCATCATCTTCAAACCTTGTTCCACGAAGAGAGTCTTTCAGTTTCCCAAAGAGATGATAGTCACATGGAGCCAGGTCAGGACTGTAAGGCGGGTGTTTCAGTGATGTCCATCCGAGTTTTGTGATCACTTCCATGGTTTTTTTGACTGGCATGTTGCCATGCATTGTCGAGCAACAGCAAAACATCCCGCTTTTGCCGATGTGGTCGAACAAGACTCAGTCGAGCTTGAAGTTTCTTCAGTGTAGTCACATATGCATCAGAATTTATGGTGGTTCCACTTGGCGTGAAGTCCACAAGCAAGAGTCCTTCGGAATCGAAAAACACCGTACCCATAACTTTTACAGCAGAAGTGTGGTTTTGAATTTTTGTTTCTTGGGTGAATTTGTCTGACGCCACTCCACTGATTGCCTCTTCATCTCTAATTTTTCTAAGAAATTCATCGCCACCATTCTCGTACTGTTCCGAAAGTGCGCTGCATACCGGTTTTTCTTGTTTCTTTGTGAGCCACTGTCAACATCCTGGGAACCCACCTGGCACAAACCGTTTTTAACGTCAACACTTTCAGTATTCTGCAAACACTTCCTTCCCCTATCCCAACGTAGCGTGACAATTCGTTCACTGTGATGCGTCTGTCAGCAGTCACCAATTCGTTAACTCTCTGCGCATTGTCTGGAGTGTGTGCAGTACGAGGCCTGCCGCTGCGAGGACAATCCTCAATATTCCCGTGCCCGCTTTCACCACGTAACCTGCTTGCCCACCGACCAACTGTACTGCGATCGACAGCAGCATCTCCATACACCTTTTTCGACCTCTTGTGGATGTTTCCCACTGTCTCGTTTTCACAGCACAGAAATTGTGACAGTACGTTGCTTCTGACGAACGTCAAGTGCAGCAGCCATCTTGAAGACATGCTGTGACGGCGCCACTCACGGGAACAGGTTGAACTAAGTTTGAAACCGAGCGGGAAGGATGTATCTACACACTGTAAAACTTTCACACATGCATAATGAAAACTGTATTATTACAAAAATAGTGTGCATTTCTTTTGGAGTGACCCTCGTACAAATCTTTATTCGCCGCTTCGATCAGCGTATATACAGCACAGCATAATAAGGGTAGCACTGATCCAGTTGTACCGTTTACTGTCTCATGTTTATCTTCTCACGCGCATCTTGATTAAACTGCCTAACTAACCATCTGCTTTGGCCAATGACTTAATCGTAATGGCTGCTGTGAAGTCACTACTAGGTTGTATTTTCATTTAAATTTCTTTATAGCGTTGTACTGACGGTCGTATTTTCGTTGTGTTCCTTGGTTACCAGAGACCTTTCCTTTTTGCTGGGTATGAGAAACAAACTTGGGTCTTGTTTCGTAGGACATTCTAATACGTCTTAGATTGAGCGGTCTTTTCTTTGCGATTTATAAATTCGGACGTGGATCGTAGTCTGCAACACAGCTATGGAGCGGTCTTTTTTTACTATATTACCTTCGTTCTTGACATTGTAATTCTGTCAGAGACAGCAAAGAACCTCGAAAATCAGCTGAACGGAATGGACAGTGTCTTGAAAGGAGGATATAAGATGAACATCAACAAAAGCAAAACGAGGATAATGGAATGTAGTCGAATTAAATTGGGTGATGCTGAGGGTATTAGATTAGGAAATGAGACGCTTAAAGTACTAAATGAGTTTTGCTATTTGGGGAGCAAAATAACTGATAATGGTCGAAATAGAGAGGATATAAAATGTTGACTGGCAATGGCACGGAAAGCGTTTCTGAAGAAGAGAAATTTGTTAACATCGAGTATAGATTTAAGTGTCAGGAAGTCATTTCTGCAAGTATTTGTATGGAGTGTAGCCATGTATGGAAGTGAAACATGGACGATAAATAGTTTAGACAAGAAGAGAATAGAAGCTTTCGAAATGTGGTGCTACAGAAGAACACTAAAGATTAGATGGGTAGATCACATAACTAATGAGGAGGTACTGAATAGAATTGGGAGAAGAGAAAATTGCGGCACAACTTGACTAGAAGAAGGGATCAGTTGGTAGGACATGTTCTGAGGCATCAAGGGATCACAAATTTAGCATTGGAGGCCAGCGTGGAGGGTAAAAATCGTAGAGGGAGACCAAGAGATGAATACACTTAGCAGATTCAGAAGGATGTAGGTTGCAGTAGGTACTGGGAGATGAAGAAGCTTGCACAGGATAGAGTAGCATGGAGAGCTGCATCAAACCAGTCTCAGGACTGAAGACCACAACAACAACAACATTCGTTCTTTCTTCCGTCGTCGGGATGCTTCAGCACCGAAATGCGGAAGTGAGCTGGAGCATCATCCTGCAGTAGTCACATCTAAACGCTGCTGCTCGTCCGTCGTCTCTTATCTCCTGCATCGTCTGGTGAAGTCCTATGGCGGCTGCGGCCACAATCCACGAACTCTTAGCGCCTTGCGAGACGAATTATGCGACGTATTGCATCCTAAGACTTCTTACCATACGGCGCAGCTGGATAATTTCTAGACCCTGCTACACCTTCGCTATAAAGCCCAGTAAGGATCACGAGTCTCGCTTAGACCCACGAAACAGGGTTTAAACAGGCTCTTCCGCAACATAACTACTACACACTGTGCAGCAATTTAACTGCTCTCTAAAGACAAGTCCGAGCACTGGACTGGACAAGAAACACCGCAATCAGTAATCGCACTGTCACCAACCGGTTTCTCTTGTCTCTTCTGTAAACAACGCAGAAACGCAGTCTACAGTCAGCCTTGCCAAGTCCGCTTCGTCCATCAGACAACGTGTCCAGCTAGCGATGCTCCAGCTCTGGTGGGCCACCTCCTAGTTAACAGTCAGTGCACGTTCTCTAACTTCAAAACTTCAACTCGAAAACCAGCAATGGATTAAGACGTTACCACATGCGCGAAAAGGGAATGCACTTCGGAACACATCTTACCTTTCGAGGTCTACAGGAACAACCTACTGCTCGCTGGCTATGAACTTCCAAAGTTCGCCTCCAGCCCATAGCGCTCAACTCACCGCCTGCAACCTATCACTGCCACCGTCCTGCGCCTCGATTTCGCGAGCTGCCCGCAGCCCCACGACATTATTTTCACATGCTGACATTTCGGCCACTCGCCCTCCAGAGCAGAAAGTGGTCACTTCGGTTAGCCATATCCTGCTGACGCTCCGAGTACATCTGTAAAAGTGCTGCTGGCTGCAGGCACTTTCAATGTTTGTTTCCCAACGGACAGCTGGAATCGACAGCCACTCTGTGGGAAACACCTCGCCTTGGCAGAACACCCAGTCGGGCCAGCCCAGCACCCGTTACCCGCCCTTTATCTCCAGATTGGAGAACAGCCGCACATCCACGGACACTCGAAGGCTAGCACGGTCGCTCACAACGACCAGCACGTGGCCAGGAAATGATCAGTTACAACATAGCCCTTCATACCACCAAAGATGCGATTTCCTGCAGGGGAGGAAGGGTCACCCGCAGAAAGAACAGAAATACTTCGCCTGTGACGTGCTGTGGAACGAGGCGATTTCCAGTAATCCCCGCCGGCACAATAAGGCTGAACCGAAGCTGTTGATTCTCTGGAACATATATCACGAAAACACTAGTACACCGAACACTTCCACTTGCCAGGTGTGGTCCCACGTATACCTTCAATCTTTGAAATCTACACTCTCAAATCTCTTCTCTCCACGTTCAAGTTGGAACGTATTTCCAGCCGTATGTCCATATGATATTTTCTGTTCATTATTCTTCCAGAGTCCATTTCATGCTGCTCGCCTCCATTTAGTAAAATAAATCTCTATACACGGTGTTTAAAAATTCCATGCCCAAACTAACAGGGATACTGGTGACAAAAACAAATACATTCCGTAAAGCGGACACATGTTTGAAACCAATATTGCGTGAGCCCTGAGCATGTGTAGCTAATACACGAGTGGAGGAGACGAAAGTCTTCGTCGTAACCAGTCACAATTCGCATGTATGACCGGTTGAAAACGCACGTGTTACAGTTGCGCGAGGTCATCAGAGACGTTTTACAGCAAACATGTGGGTCGATACCGTGGGCGACTACTTGCCTGCCCGACCCGGTGGTCAATGTACGAAGTATTCTTGGAAGTTCACCTGCCGACATCATTGGAGGAGTTACCCCCTCCTCCTCCTCCTCCCCCCCCCCCCGGTATCTGGTGGAGGATGCGTTTTCAGCATCATGCAGCTCGTCAGTACGAGTAGGCCGGCCGGAGTGGACGCTGTGGCCGAGCGGTTCTAGGCGCTTCAGTCTGGAACTGCGCGACCGCTACGGTCGTAGGTTCGAATCCTGCCTCGGGCATGGATGTGTGTGATGTCCACAGGTTAGTTAGGTTTAAGTAGTTCTAAGTTCTAGGGGACTGATGACCTCAGATGTTAAGTCCCATAGTGCTCAGAGACATTTGAACCATACTACAGTGTCTCAAGATGATAAAGTATTACAGTACTACCATTTTGCTTACTCGAGAGGTGATTCTGGAGTAGCTACGGGTAGCCAATGGATTAATGAGCTTGTACGTCATACGTTCATACTGACAAACTGTGATTGCACCATCTTTACGGGCACAAACAAAGAATACTCCAGTAATCTCCAACTGATAAAAAGTAAGTGAAGTATCCTAGAAAGCTGGAGAGGTACCTGTCTAAGGAGGAGGATATTGTAAGTTTTTGGAATACTACAAAGAAATGGGGTACCAGCAAAGAGTAAATTGGGAATTTTCATTTCAGAATTAAGTTGCATGTATCATTAAGTATTACAATATTTTTCCTTTAAAAACTGGGCACAGCTTAATGGTACTGCAAGTGTTTACTAGTTTTCACACTCAAATAGAATAGACATACATATTAGTAAGTCATGTGAATATAAATTTTGTTAAATCTTTTTCATTTAGGTTTAAAATTCCTCAAGTCAGACTTTCAAACTTATCCACTGGGAAATTTTGTGAGTAAGTGAAGTTCGTCAAATACTTCCATGATGACTTCCCATAAGCATTAATCCTCAGAGGCACAACAGTTCCCCACAAGTAATTTCTAGTTTAAGGTGAGGAAGTGTCTAGAGTCCTATGGTATGTTCCTTCGGATACGGACGTGTTGTTGAAAGGAACACTGCATCGAAGTGTACACACAATGTGAAATGCAGACACTGTAATATCATGCCACAGCGAGGCAATCTGACGAGCAAAACAATGTCTCCCGCTGTATACGGGAATCGTACGATTTGCAAGCGAACACTATGGGACGTAGACACTAGGACTCATGGAAGTTTGGGTAGGTCCCGGAGGCTTGTTCGGATGTTACGCGAGGATAAGGCGACCGCACGCGTAAGCGGGAAATCCGGGTTCGAGTTCCTGACCGGCACAACCTTTCATTGTAGTCACACCATTACGCAGCCGATGGTTGTCCATATTCCCTAATGGGAATACATTTCAAATTTTCATATATTACTAGTAAATCGTCTAGCCGTTGTACAATAGAATTCGCCGTTTAAGAATACCTTTGACAGTTTCTAGTTCATTCATCTACATCTACGTGATTATTCTGCTATTCACAATAAAGTGCCTGGCAGAGGGTTCAATGAACCACCTTCAAGCTGTTTCTCTACCGTTGCACTCTCGAACGGCACGCGGGAAAAACGACCATTTAAATTTTTCTGAGCGAGCCCTTATTTCTCATGTCAGTGACACTATCTCCCCTATTTCTCGATAATACAAAACGAGCTGCCCTTCTTTGTACTTTTTCCATGTCATACGGCAGTCCCACCTGATGCGGATCCCACACCGCACAGCAATACTCCAGAATAGGGCGAACAAGCGTGGTGTAAGCGGTCTCTTTAGAAAACCAGTTGCACCTTCTAAGTGTCCTGCCAATGATTACAGTCTTTGGTTTGCTCTGCCCACAATATTATCTATGTGATCGTTCCAATTTAGGTTATTTGTAATTGTGCTCCCTAAGTATTTTGTTGAATTTACAGCCTTCACATTTGTGCGATTTATCGCGTAATCTAAATTTAGCTGATTTCTTTTAGTACTCATGTGAATAACTTCACACTTTTCCTTATTCAGGGTCTATTGCCACTTCTCGCACCGTACAGATATCATAGCTAAATCATTTTGCAAGTCGCTTTGATCATCTGATGACTTTACAAGACGGTAAATGACAGCATCATCTGCAAACAATGTAAGACTCCTATTCGGATTGTCTCCTAGGTCGTTAATATAGGTCAGGAACAATAGAGGGCCTGTAACACTTCCTTGGGGAACGCCGGATATTACTTCCGTTTTACTCGATGACTTTCCGTCTATTACTACGAACTGTGACCTTTCTGAGAGGAAATCACGAATCCAGTCGCACAACTCGGGTGATACCCCGTACGCACGCAGTTTGGTTAGAAGACGCTTGTGAGGAACGGTGTCGAAAGACTTCTGGAAATCTAAAAATATGGAATCAATTTGACATCCCCCTGTCGATAGCACTTATTACTTCTTGAGTATAAAGAGCTAGTTGTGTTTCACAAGAACGATATTTTCTGAAACCGTGCACTGTGTCATTCAGTCATGTGTTTACAATACGTAGCTTCCGGGGTTTGAAACACGACCGATTCATTTGCAGTTCGTTCAGAAGAGTTTTATTCCGTTCCTTCCGTTTAAATAGCGTTACGGAGCAACGTAGGTTCCATGTAATCTGAAAAACGTTCCGCTCCGACGGCAGAGGAAGCTCGCCGATTCCGGAGACGCCTGCGAGATTTTCCACCTGTGGAACCAGCAGCCACGGCACGCACGCAGGACCGCCATCGGCACGCATGCGGGCGTGCGGGCCTAAACACGTTAGCCGCGCGGCTCGGCGCCACGCCGCTATTGAAACTTTCGGCTCTCCGCTTCCGGCGGGCGCTGCATTATTCATCGGATTTAATTCGCACGGCGTATGGAAGCCGCGCCTTCGGAGCCCGCGCGATGGAACGGGCGGCAAAGCCGGCATTAATGTCGTTTGTCGCGCGCCCCGCCTGCCGCTGCTGGCTGACGCAGAATCGGCCTGCTGTCGGAGCCGGCTCGATTGAGGCGAGCCGCCGCCTCCAGCACGTTATCCCAGAAATAGGGGGACAGGCCGCTGCTACTGGCTGAGCCGGATGTATTGCTTGACGAGCTGCTAAAAACCGCTTTTATTTCGGCGATTCGGAAATGTGTGTGTGCGAAATCTTATGGGACGTAACTGCTAAGGTCATCAGTCCCTAAGCTTACACACTACTTAACCTAAATTATCCTAAGGACAAACAAACACACACCCATGCCCGAGGGAGGACTCGAACCTCCGCCGGGACCAGCCGCACAGTCCATGACTGCAGAGCCTTAGACCGCTCAGCTAATCCCGCGCGGCCGCCGATTCGGAAAGGTGTTGACTGCCACAGTGTACCCGTCACTCAGGGGTGAATACAGAAGTCTTGATTGTTTTCCTTACAAGTAGTGTATTTCAACAATGATCATCTTCAGACACTGTGGTATACTGGATGTCCCAGAAATGTTGTGACGAACTTCGAGGTGTTGTATAAGGTGTCTCCAGTAACAAATCGAGAACAGGAACCCGTGTTAGTAAGCTTCATCCGACGACGCTACCGAGCGTTGAAGTTATAGGCGCCAGCGCCTGCCACTAGGCCACCCGTTCGACAGCAAATGTGAATTTTTACACTGACGGAGCGTAGGCGGAACGTCTCGCGGCGTCGCTCATTATTCAGTCAGCCTGGCTGATTGCTGTGATCTCCAGCGGAGAAGATGGAGCTAGCTGCTGCGTCCATAGGTCTGGTCTCCTATAAATGTGATGCTCTGTTGCCCCATTGGATGATGGTTTGGCTCAAATGGCTCTGAGCACTATGTGACTTAACTTCTGGGGTCATCAGTCGCCTAGAACTTAGAACTAATTAAACCTAACTAACATAAGGACATCACACACATCCAAGCCCGAGGCAGGATTCGAACCTGCGACCGTAGCGCCTAGAACCGCACGGCCACTCCGGCCGGCGATGATGGTTTCGGATACAAGATTTCACCTGCAGTTTATTTTTCTCCTGTATGCGGAAAAATGTTGGAGATTTTAGATGGTTCCCAGAGGAAAATAAACTGCGGATGGAAAACCGTGTCTGAACGGTCCTCCAATGTGGCAACAGAGCATCACATTCATAGGAGATAAGGCCTGTGTTCGCAGCAGCTAGGTTCATCTTCTCCACTGGAAATCAGTCGCTATCACTGAATAATAAGCGACACTGCGAGACGTTCCGGCTATGGTCCGTCGGCATACAAAGTCACGTTTGCTGTCGAACGGGTGGCCTACTGGAATGCGCCAGCACCTATAACGTCCACTATCTGTAGCGTCATCCGAAGACGTTTCCAGACAAGGGTTAATGCCATCGATTTGTTGCCCAAGACATTCTCTACAAACCCTCGAAATTTTTCGCAACATTTTTGGAACACCCCATATACATAACATTTGAATCAACTAAATATTTAGCTTAATCCGAAATCAAGCAATAGGTAAGTGCACACAGCGACGAAAGTGTGAAACTGCTTGCAGGAATGCAGCCGGGTGACATATTCGGCAACCGCTGATATTTTGACAGGTGAACCCTTGCTCATTTTTGACGCATAAATGTGACGATAGAGGGCTTGGCAAGGGAATTTTAATCCTTCAGTATGCGGGGACACGGCGACTAAGAACCATAATATCACACTTACAGGGAGATCACTAAAAACAAAGTGCCACCGCTCAACAATGGACGACGAACGTCACGGGTTATCGATAGCGAATATTAAATATGAGTTAAGAAAATTATATCTGCTCCTCTGTTCTTCGACCCAGGAACGAGCACGAGCCTCAGTAGAATTTCAGCAAAAACCACTGCTTCAATTTTTAATGTTACTTGCTA
The DNA here is from genome assembly GCF_023864345.2 of Schistocerca serialis cubense. Classification (NCBI taxonomy): domain Eukaryota; kingdom Metazoa; phylum Arthropoda; class Insecta; order Orthoptera; family Acrididae; genus Schistocerca; species Schistocerca serialis. Next base: position 640,993,760 of record NC_064638.1, on the reverse strand, counting down.
ATTTAAACTAACCTGTTTCCTTAATAACTCTATTCAATAGCACTAATTGCTCGCCAGAATCCCTTTGTCATTATCTTCCACAGAATGACTAGTGCCAAGGCTGCGTTTCCTGCAGTAGCAGTTTTGTAGGCTATTTTAGAAGTGTCTGACACACTCAGCACACTGGCCCTCTAAGGTCCTGATGGCCCGACCAATTCACTACTTGACAATTCCATGAGATACCGTACACACTGGCCTGAGGCAAATACGATCCTTTACAGACCCGCAACAGCACCCTATCTAATAGGACGGGTAAGAAGCGCACAACAGTGTTTCAACAAAAGAAGACAAAGCGTGCTCGAAACGGTACTTACGTACGCTAAAAAGGATGCCACCTTTATATTTTCATCAATCAGCCGATTCACGGTCGGTGGGCAGCAGAACGCGCAACTTACCTGATATGTCTTTCAAGACATCGATTTTGGCCTTGAAACCTGGAAATGATGGGATGAGCACCTATTGAAATGCCAATGGCTCTCGCAGATGTCACGCAGCTGAATCGCTAAGTTGTTGGAACATTTTGTACTCCGGGTGAAACGCAAGTTTCATAAATGGGGAAAAGTACACGCAACCATAAAAGGTAACAATTATTCAAATTCAAACAACTCAAAACAGTCATCTCAGGAAGTTGTTTAATGCGTGAGCCCTTTGGACACAATGCCAACTAGACATATCTTGGCCTTTATGCGGATGCCAACGGACATAGAGCCTTCATACAGCTAACGTATTAACAGTTTCCAGCTGCTGGTGTTAGTTCTTAGGCTTTTACGAGGTTTAGCTCGTTTTCGTTTGACATAGGTTCGTCACATTTTATACTCAGAATATGGAAATGACAGTTATGCAAACGAGTCCTATAAAAAGAGGGTTGACAAAACTATGGACACAGGAAAGACATCACCTGGCATGCAGTCATTCCTTGCGAAGTCTAGATCACTAAATACTTTATTTATGACGCACTTCGAGTAATAATAACTGACAAAATTTACACAAAAAACAAATTAGAAAAGTTTATATATAAATATTACTAGAGCAAAGTATATACATGAACCCTTCTAATTCGTCTTTTGCGTAAATTTTGGCACAGCTGTCTATGACGATTACTCGAAACGCCTCATAAATATTTAGTGATAAAGACGTTTCCAAAGAATTACCATGAGCAAAGTCTGGATGGCCCCATACCTTACAAATAGATCATTTCATCAGTCAATTGGGCCAACACATTACCATGTCTAATATGGTGTAGAAAACCCGTTGGCATTCTAACTAGCTTCCAGTCGTTTCGAAATAGATAACTACAGGTTCTGTACGGTTTTTAAACGAATCGTACAACTATCTTCCTAGAAAGTAGTGGCAACTTCAGGTAACGATGAAAATTGCATTGTAGTCACGCGCCCTTGTCTCCAAGAGTGAACCACAAATTCTCAATGGCACTGGGGTGATCCCGGGAGGTGCGACAATTCATTCTCGCGCTCATAAATGCAGTCCTGGACGATGGGAGCTATTGAGCAGGAGGTCGCTCATCTTGGATCACTTCATTACCACTGGTGAGGAAACGCTCCACTATAGGATGTTCCTGATCATCCAAATTGGTCACACAATTCTCGGCTGTAATGCGATCTTGCAGAGTAATCATGGGGTACCACGATATGGCTGCCCAAAACGTCGCCGAACCTCCGTCATGCTACACTCTTTGAACACACACAATTCTCCAGAAGTTGGGAACACTGAGAAACATGACTCGTCCAACCAAATGACCTCCTTCCATTGTTCCACAGTTCACGTTTCCTGTTACGGGCATTTGCGTCACTGATGTGTGGTTTTGGAATTCCAGCTCGCCTTGCAGTTCCCAGCTTATGGAGCGCGTTTCTTGTTTTGGTGCTGGATGGAGTAAGAGTTTTAGTTCTGCAGTGCGCTGCGCTGAGCAGGTAGGAGGAAGCCCTACGCACCGAACTGCAAAAGTACGCCAAGAAAAGTTCATCTTTTCCTTGAAATCTCGGGCAAAAAAAGGCAATATCTTTTCACTCTACATCTCCTATCCACCTTCTACAGTGTGTGTGCGCTTGCTTGGCCGTTCTCGAAAAAGACTGCTGCCGTTACGCAGGACCAATGTAGTGAAAGTACTGAACGGATTATACGAGACCATCAAAAACTGCTACTTACTTCACTGACAGTTGATTACATGTCCTCATTTGAGCGTACATATCTTACCTACGATAAAGGGACGATCAGAGAGTGCGTGTGGACCGGTACCTTCTGCTAATACTGCACTCTGTGCCTCCCTCGGTTTCCCTTTTCCATCCCGCGTACTCAGCATCAACTCCGCTCCGCTCGCCCGTTTATTCTTTTGCGGGAAGGAGCGTCGAGAAAAGAGAGAAGAGAAAAAAAAAATACGTGTGACGGTGCGAATGAAAATATGGAAGATTGAAGCGCAAAGGCAGCTCGGCTCAGCTGAGCTCACTGGAGAGGGGGCGGGATTTGCATTCCCATTTGCGGCTTTGCGGGGCGTCAGGTTACTGTGCCCGCCCTGTGGGTGTGCCGGGATGCGGGCCGCACCTGCCGCTGACGCCGGCGCCTCGCACGGGGATTCTCGCCAGAAAATACGGCCGGCGCGACCTTCAGCCGCCTAGTAAACGGCAACAGCGTTAACAGAAACTCTACGCACATAGTGCCTACTACTAATCGGCCAACTAGTGGCCCTACCGTTTGCAAACAATGTCGACACTTTAATCTTGATGAAAATAACTATGACTATCATAAATGAAATGAAATCATGTCTGTAAGAACACTACACACACTTAAGGTATGAAACGTACATCTTAAGTCAAAGAAAGAAAAAAGACGCACCGCGAAGGAATTATCCGAACGGGACGAAAATCGGTACATGTGATGTACATTTACACAAAATAAATGATCACAAATGTAGCAAGCCGCAACGTGTTGGTTCATCTGTTGCCATTATGAAAGCAGTTATGCGGCTTGGCAATGACTGATAGTTTGTTGGACGTCCTGAGTCATTCTGTCCTACTGGCGCGTTCGGCAGTTAAAATTCCGAGCTGGTTGGAGGGCCCTGTCCACAATGCTCCAAAGGTTCTCAAATGGGTAGAGATCCCGCGAAATTGCGCGACAAGGTACCGCCTGGCAAGCACAAAGACAAGCTGTGGAAACCCACGCCGCCGGCCGCCGTGGCCGAACGTTCTATGCGCTTCAGTCCGGAACCGCGCTGCTGCTACGGTCGCAAGTTCGAATCATGCCTCGGGCATGGATGTGTGTGATGTCCTTAGGTTGGTTAGGTTTAAGTAGTTTTAAGTCTAGGGGACTCATGACCATCCCATAGTGCTCAGAGCCATTGAACCATTTTTGAGTAGCATCTGAAGTCAAGAAGTCATGAAAGTGTCACGGCGCAGGTATTGTTTCGCGATATAATTGTATTTAACCTTAGCACACTCACTCAAGATTGGTGTGTTCTTTCAACAGCTGCATTGGGAATTTGGAGATGTGGATTGTGACAATTTTCGTTTCTCTACGTTCCATATGGTTTTGATTTTAATACAACATTTTGTACGCGGTAGGGTTCTGAAATAAGAGACGGCAAGAAATTTAACATTTTTCGTAATAAAGCAATGTCAAGTAATGCGACATTTACAACTTGCACTGGGGTGAAGGAAACTGTACAGTGCAATAAAAGTGCTGGAAGAACCTCATTGCAAAATAAGGGTGGAATTCAGAGTGCGATCTTAGCACTAACATGTCACGCAAGTATGCCATAAGTTGTTTGCTTAGTTTGAATTTATTATACACAGACGGAAAAAAGTCTGAACGCGACCCAGCAGTCGTGCGACATAAACGAAAGTTGGCAGGCGTGGAAGATGATGTCTGTTCAGATTTCGCGCCAGTCGCAGTAGAGTGGCGCTAGTAGCACCATTATGAGGATGCAAATTAGGTTTGCTTTAAATACAAGCTGCAACGGTTGTGAGTGTTAGTTACCTTTGAGACTGGATGTTGTGAGCTGATGTTAGTCAACAATGTCACTATCAACACTTCAATAAGTTTGGAGGAGGTCGTGTAATAGGGCTACGAGAAGCTGCATGTTGCTTCTGCGGTATCGCAGAAAGACTTGGCAGGAATGTGACCATTGCACATGACTGCTGGCAGCTGTGGTACGAGAATGTGCGGCCGCAGGAACACCGGGTTCCGGGCGGCCACGTAGACTACGGAGGGAAGAAAACATTGTGTTCGGCGTTTGGCTCTGGTGCATCTTACTGCACCTGTAACAGCAATCTGAGCAGCTGTTGGCACCCCAGTGACACAACGAACTGTTACAAATCAGTTACTTTTAGGACGGCTTCGAGCCAGACGCCCTCTAGCGTGTATCCCAGTGACCCCCAAAGCACAACCATTTGGGGACCTCGGTGGCGTCAGGCGACAGCTCTTTGGAGCGCAGGGTGGAGGTCTGTTGTGTTTTTCTGATGAAAGCTGGTTCTGTCTCGGTGCCAGTGATGGCAGGTTTGGAGGAGGCCAGTTGCAGGCCAGAAACCAACCTGTGTTTGTTACACACACTGGACCTCCATCTGATTAAAAATGTGCATGAAAAACGGGAAAAAAATGCGAACGGGAAAAAAATGCGAACGGGAAAAAAATGCGAACGGGAAAAAAATGCGAACGGGAAAAAATGAATGGAAAAAAATGAATGGAAAAAATGTGAACGGAAAAAAATTACACAATGGAGGCAGAAAATTTAACTCCCACTGTCAGTTCTGTAATTAAGACACCTGCCTTTCCGCACTTTCGTAGAATAACAATGTTACGAATTTTAATATCCGAAACTAAATGAACACATGTCACAGAATTTATTCTTTGAGTCATAACAACAAACTAGCTTCAGTAGTTCATTGTTTCCATGACAACATCCAGAACAAAAGAATAAAAAATATAAATGATGAGCACTGGCTCTTGTACAGGAAATGATGCATTTGCAGACACTGTGTTTCTGGTAAGTACTGTTTATGTTCATGTCCTCCACGACATAAAAAAATTAGGAACAGTTACTCTTATAATAAATCTTTTACTCTCCATCGGAACAATTCGTGCTGTTTCTTCGGCGGCATCTGCTTTCTAAATACAATGCGATGACACCTCATAGTCTGTACAGTTTCCTGGAATGTTTACAGGATCTCTAATACATGATAACAGGGCACCCAATATACAACCGAACGTAGTGTTGGATGATACAAGTGTGTTTACTGTAGCTCACTATGGTTCAAGCTATAGCGCCATTTTATACACTGATGAGCTTATGTTTAGTAATAAATAGTAAATTATACTTATTGAAGATTCCATCCCAATGAGTATTTTTTGTGTATTTCCAATATTACTCAAATTGTGTTACGAATAAATCATGTCAAAGATTCCTTAAAATAACAATGAAATTGGACTGCTATATTTGAAGATAGGGTCCAGTCCTACACTCCCCGCCGGGGTCAGTCCTCGCTGTCAACGGTCCTGCTTCTCATTAGCCGGCCGTTGTGGCTGAGCGGTTCTAGGCGCTTCAGTCTGGAACCGCGCGACCGCTACAGTCGCAGGTTCGAATCTTGCCTCGGGCATGGATGTGTGTGATGTCCTTAGGTTACTTAGGTTTAATTAGTTCTAAGTTCTAGGCGACTGATGACCTCAGAAGTTATGCCGCGTAGTGCTCAGAGCCATTTGAACCATTTGTGTCTAATGAAATGACCATGACACGAATCTGGGAGCCAATATGGAGGCTTACAGACGGTCAGTTCTCGCAAGCACGATTAGCGAATGGAACGACAAAAGGGGGAAAAAAAGGTGGTAACAGACGTAGCTTTCGTCACACACCATAACTTGGTTCGTGGAGTATACCCGTCATTGTAGGTAACCACCGTCGCTGTACGCAACCATACGCAGAGGGGGGATGAAGTCGATCGTGTCTTTTGCAGATGAAACAGGCTGATATCCGTCTTAATCGTTCCACAGAAATCATGGAATATGTCAATCTGGATGGTCAGATGGGATTCGAACGCCGCTCTTCTTGCGAAATCGAGTCCAGTACCGGAAGAACTGCTCTATCTTTCCACCTTGATCTGTCTGAATTACTGCGACGCCACAGTATCGTAAATAGTATGAGTAACTACGGTTCAGGTAAATTGCAGCTTGATTCCTCATACCCGAACTCACGCGAGGAATACAGTGATATACTGATGTTGGATTTAGGACACTCCACATGGCCACGAGCGCCGTTACTCGACATCAAGATAAACATTTCGCATTTGGACAGTATCTGTTCGCACTAGCGGAATTGGCGCTATGTCGACAAGACGTGTCCTTCGTCATTGATAACATCAGTTTTTTTGTCTAGACTGCGACTTTATAAAATATTACCGGTTTCGATTGTGCTGGCAATCATCCACAGATCATGAAACATCGTTACCAATGTAATATGTCAGATGTTGTACACTGAAGTGCTTCAACGTACAGCATGTCGCGTGTTACAGTCTGTAACGACGTTTTATGCTCCGAGGAAGATTACTAGCACAATCGAAAACGGTAATATTTCATGAGCTTGCGATCTACACAAAAGTTATACTAAAAATCAAGATTGCTGTTCCACACTCTGGACCATGTCAAATGTTATTATTGATAATACAGTGTATCATTTACATTTTCATACTATAAAACCTACCAACCGTTCTGCGGAAGAAAAGGAAACAATACACCTAAAATTTGTACTGTCTCCACGACGGGTGGTTCATTGCTGGGTCACTCCACGCATTCTGTCATCTTCGTAGTAGAAGAAAACTTTGCTGATCGTGATTTGAAATGCTACTTTAGGGACTCGGGTGAATAAAAATACTAAAGCTGTCTGTTACATGTGGACGGCTGTCCACTGACAGGTCGTGCGAAATTCGAAGTCAGTAAATTCAGTCCTGAGTTTTATCGCAAAGAAATAGAACATGAAAACCACACTTAGAAATTTACACACCTTCGCAGTACAATTATCGATCGCCCTTCGCTACAGTCTGCTTCAGATTGAGTTGCTCAGTGTAAGTGCACAGGGTCTCCCTAAGTCGATAAACTCATCCCCGTTCCCCAACGTGTAAGACGCCAAAGGGATTCGACGGAGGCTTTGCCGTCTGTATGTATTCCATTACCGTCAGCCATTGATGACTGCAAACCGTCGACAGAGCGGGTGCCTCGGGCGCCGTCGTGTAATTGACTAATACGGCGCGCGCAGAACAACACTGCCGGCAGCTTCATTATTTCGAGCCGCGTATTAACTGGCCGGCCAGACGGTTAATTCCGCGGCTTTCGCCCAAACCGATTAAATAGGCCGGCTTCCGGTAAACATTTGTCTGCCCTCAGAGGAGAATCCGCGGGAGCGCAGCTGACAGGCGGCGCTAATCGAGTGCCGATAGGCGGTGCTTTGGCGGAAGAAAGAAGTGCGGCCGCGCTGGCAGGTAATTCAATAACGAGGCGCGTACGGCGGGTCGCGGGCTGCGCGCCGACCGGTCAATGGGCCCTGCTGTCAAACCCAGGCGCGGCCGTCGCGGGGGAAGGCCACAGAAAGCGCAGCGGCTGATTAATCCCGCGTTTGGTGGCCACCTGCGCGGAATCGCCGGCTTTTCCGGCCTGTACAGGCGCACCCGGCCGTGAAACTGCCCCAGGCTGCCCGCACCTGCCCCGGAACACTGATTGCCGCCTCCGCTCGATTACTCGCTAAGCCCCCACTGTCCTAGACTCCGCCCCTCCCCCCCCCCCTCTCTCTCTCTCTCTCTCTCTCTCTCTCTCTCTCTCTCTCTCTCTCTCTCTCTCTGGGATGTAGGTGGGGAAGGAGGGAAAGACGGTGGATACTGTCCAGTAGGGGTGGGGAAAAACCGACTGGTTAAAACTGATAACGGTATTTTAGTTCTGAATAAATGTAATTTTTCGGTATTTGTTTGATCTTGGTTGTAGCTGGTATTTTTTACTTTTCACTAATAAACAAGTAAAAACCAAAACATTAATTAGCTTACAGTCCTGAAAATTACGTGTTTTTAAATAAACCTATTTTTTAAAAAAAAGAGAAATTATGATTCACAAAATTTTCATACGTTTGAAACATCGCGTTATTACAGAAACGGGGAAAAGTGATCAGTGGTGTCTTGATAAAAATGGCAAGAGAAACGACCAGCAAACACGTGGCATAAGAACTAGTGTAGCACAGCTGTGAGAACAGTCTCTGTCGCTTTGTGTCGCGGTTTAAGGTGCGACATTACGTGCAGTGTGCAAGACTTTCCCCTCACCTGTTCTATACCTTCCTCCGACAGACATCCATTCTATTGCAGAATGGCACCAACCCTATCTTGATATATTTTTACCAAGTGACGTAGCAGTGATGTACAATGATTCTTTCTTTCTTTCACTGGTGCCATGTCCTGCGCTGACGCAGGGTCGGCATTGTTAGGAACGGATTTGGCAAGATTAGTGGAAAGGGGTGGCCGGATGCCCTTCCTGCCGCCACCCCGTACCCCCCTCCCACCCCTTTGGGACGGAATTAGTGTAACCCCCCGTGTCTGCGTCGAGTGTAATTCATGGAATAGTGCGAGCGTGTTCAGATGTCTGCGAGTCGTGTAACTGAGGCGGAATGTGGGGACCAGCCCATTATTCACCTAGCGGGATGTGGAAAACCATCTAAAAATCACATCCAGGTTGGCCGGCACACCGACCGACGACGGTAATCCGCCGGGCGGATTCGATCCCGGGCCGGTGCGCCTACCCGAGTCCAGGAAGCAGCGCATTAGCGCTCTCGGCTAACCTGGCAGGTCTGATGTACAATGATTCATTCGCTTTAAAAGTAGATCTGTCTGTCATTTCTATGAAATAATAAAATAGGGAGGAAATTATGGTATCAGTAATAAATTAAAAACTTAAAACAATTCATTCACACTAAACAATAAAAATAGGAAATGCTGATGTACCGTCTGTGTCTAATAATATGCATTTATCTGCTTGTAGCGCTTCAAAACCGACAAATTAACGCCTAAAACAGAGTTCTCCAACCTCATTTTTCTCACTTTACTATTGACTATTCGTAATGCCCAAACAGCGTTATGATCCACGACCAGAACATGATTTTTGGGCGCGGTTTTAAAAAATCAGAATGAATAGGAGAATACTGGCTATTTCTTTAGTATTCAACCACTTATCACTTTGATGAAAGCAGATACCTATGGAAGGGCTACGCTATTTTTATTTACCTATTTAATATTTTGATCCTATGTACCTTGAAATAAAGTCAAAATTTTCGAGTCTTTTTCGATTTCCACGTTTAATATTTCGGAAAACGGTTATTTTGACCTGTTTTAACAATCAGATTAAACTGGCTTCAGAAAATGGAATAGCCGAAAACAAATTGTTTCAGCGATAACCGCCATTACTACTGTCCAATAGTTGTATCCGAAACTGCTCATGAAATTTCAAAAAGAGCAGCAACACGTCTTCATTTACTCCCTCTTAATCGGAGTACTAAAATTTCCACATAATACAGTTACAATATCGACGTTACAAAAACCAAGAGGCGGGTGGGGGGTGGGTTGCAGTAGAACTAAGAACGATGTCCTCGGATTAGGAAGGTTATACGATACGAGAAGAAATACGAACTGAGGTTTGCCAATGACACTGTAATTCTCTCAGAGGCAGCAAAGTACTTTGAAGAACAAAAGCAAAACTAACTGTATACAGCCGAATTAAATGAGGCGATGCTGAGGGAATTACATTATAAGTAGTGGACGAGTTTTGTTATTTGGGCAGGAAATAACTGATGATTGCCGAAGCAGAGAGGATATAAAATGCTGCATGGCAATGGCAAGATAGGCTTCTGAAGAGAAGTAATTTGTTAATATCGAACATAAATTTAAGATTTAGGAAGTATTTTGTGGAAGTATTTGTTTGGACTGCAGCCATGTATGGAAAAGTTTGGACGAAAAGAAAATACAAGCTGTTGAGATATGGTGCTACAGAAGAATGCCGAAGATTACATGGCTAGATCGCATTCTGGAGGTTATGAGTAGAATTAGGAGAAAAATGTTTGGCACAACCTGATTAGAAGAATGGAGCGGTTGACAGGGCACTTCCTGAGACATCAAGGAATCACCAGTGAAGTACTGGAGGTACTGTAAGTGTGTGGGGGTGAAAGTTGTACAGAGACAGACAGGAGATTCAAAAGGATGTAGTTTGCAGTAGTTATCCGTAGATTAAGAGCTTTGCCAGTCTTTAGACTGAAGAGTACCGACAGGAACGACAACAACACGATAACATCGAAGAAGCAACGGCCGAAATTAAGCAACGACCGAAATTAAAAGTTCAGGAATGGGACCGAAATTTTGGGAGAAGTGACATCAATGATAAGTTCCGGGGACACACGCATGTATCTTGCCTGAAAGTGAAGAAGAAATGCGAGAACTGTTGAACGGAATGAACAATCTAACGAGTGAACACTGACAACTGAGCTAAACCGAAGAAAACAAAGGAATGAGGAATAGCAGCAATGAGATTAGTGACATACTAAACGTCGAAAAAATGGTTCAAATGGCTCTGAGCACTATGGGACTCAACTGCTGAGGTCATTAGTCCCCTAGAACTTAGAACTACTTAAACCTAACTAACCTAAGGACATCACAAACATCCATGCCAGAGGCAGGATTCGAACCTGCGACCGTAGCGGTCTAGCGGTTCCAGACTGCAGCGTCTTTAACCGCACGGCCACTTCGGCCGGCCTAAACGTCGAAGATGAGTGTCACGAAGCAGACGAAGTGGAAGAATTCTGAGGTCATCGAAGCTAAATAACACATGATGGCAGAAGCAAGGACGACGTAAACAGGAAAGTAATGGCGTTATAGAAGAATATTAAAAGTTAGTTGAATTAATGACACAATGAATGAGGAGTTTCCCCACAGAATGGGCGGAGACAGCAAATTTGCAAGAAGGTAGGACAGGGTGGTAAGACGTGTGTTAAGATATCATGGAAGAACTTCCATTGTAGTAGAGGGAGCTATAAACGTTGGAAACAGTAGAGAGGGAAGAGAGGGACAGGTGAACACAGAAAAGATACTGAAGACGCTGAGTGGAAGTGCAACTCTGAGATGATGACGTTTGCACATGAGCGCATACGAGGCGGGTCCCACCGAACCTGCCACAACACTAATGATGAAAGGAAGACGTGATAAGACAGGGGACAATACAGCAGCCCCCGTTGTACAAGTCACTAACGAGCACTAACGCACGAAGCAAGGAGCACTATTCGACAGGGAAAAAAGATAGCATCTTTCTCATATATAACCTATAAGTAATACAATGAATGGCGACTGTTCAAGAAAATATGAGAGAGGAAAGATGTGGTCGAAGGGAGTGTAATAATGCCGCTGTTAATATTTGCGACCATTTTCCTCAGTTGTTAGTAACAACTTCATGTACGCTGGATCAAATAGATAAGAAAACGCTCTTTTGCAAGAATAAATTTCAGTTCCAAAGAAAGAGGTTTCCATATCTTTATGGCAAAACACAACTTAAGTTGTAACAGCACCGTAAAGTATTCAATGTATAGGATTATCAAAGAGAATTTCTACCTTTGACTGTTCTGTTGCGGTAAGGGTAACAATTGCATCACGGTGTGGGAATGAAACGGCGAGGCAACTGAAAAACTACGGTACTGAAAAGCTGAATAGACCAAACGGGAAGTAAGGCCGTCGACGTCGACCGCACATGACAATTGTCAGGCAATCGAGGAACATATTCAAAGCGCCGGCCGGAGTGGCCGAGCGGTTCTAGGCGCTAAAGTCTGGAACCGCGTGACCGCTACGGTCGCAGGTTCGAATCCTGCCTCGGGCATGGATGTGTGTGATGTCCTTAGGTTAGTTAGGTTTAAGTAGTTCTAAGTTCTAGGGGACTGATGACCTCAGAAGTTAAGTCCCATAGTGCTCAAAGCCATTTGATCCTTTTTTTTTTTTTTTTTTTTGGACATTCAAAGCAATCGAAAATTTTTCCAATGGAGGACGATCACACACTGGTTCTCTAATAGGTCCATGGTTGTTCTTTACAGCAATTTGTTGACTACGTTGAGAAATAGTGTCATGTATTCTATACGTATCACTGAAGCGTTCAATGATAGTTACTTGGCCGGCCATAATAATGTATAAATTACTTTTTGAAGTCACTAGCTCTATTTCGTAACTCGTTGATACCGCCTAATTTAATCATATGCAGATGTAATTTCAAATGGTTAAATGAAAGATGTCACACACACACACACACACACACACACACACACACACACACACACACACACACACACACACACACACGTAACACAAAACACTGTACTTAAAAGACGCCACACCCACACTCTTACTGATAACACAGAGCAATATACTTAGCATAGAGTACAGAAATACGATAAAATGAATGACTTACCTTCAAAAAATATAGAGTTGAAATTATCAGTCGTTTGACAAAAATATATTTTGTGTATTTCCTGTCAGATTTAGTGTTGGTGTAAACGATATTCTCAAACCTGCCTCATCAGTTATAAACCGGGTGGTTACGACTGACGTTCGGCTACACACCAGAGGTCCAGAGTGAGGACTGTAATTATAGTATGGCAGCGGAACTTGGTACATACGCCAATGCGTTAATGCAGAACCGATTTACACTGAAAAAATTAAACAAGATGCCGGTCGCAGGGATTTCAAGGCTTTCGAAAATATTTTAAATTCCAGTTTGAAGTCAGATAATAAATGACAAAAGAATTTTTTTGTTGTGATATACTTACGAAATTACAATCGTCGGACTTCACCTGCACAGTGAAACCCTGTTTTCTTGCGAAATTCCGTGATACTAGACAAATGGGAGCGAGTTTGAGGCTATCAAAATATGCGACATGAATGGCCGTATAATTTGATTACACTGATTTAGAAGCTTCAATTTTTTACACTGCCAGTGACAGTACCCTGTCAACGGTCGCACAGACACATCGGACAACAGAGTCATCCTGTAAGAGTTCCGTTTTTACCAGTTGAGGTACTGAATCCTAAAAATGGCAATTCCGTTCGGCCTTCGATGAATTTCTAAAGATGCCGTTGCCCAACGATAACGGGCGATTCCAGCGGAGGCCTTCGCACGATTCCGCTAGCAGCCTCCCAAAGTGGTCCTGGAGCATCCTCCGCCGCCGTGCTGTGTGTCAAACCGCAGTTGTCAGCGCCGGCCTCGCTGGCAATCGGACGCTATCTGCTGTCGAGCCCACAAAACGGCGCTTCCGGTTACTACAGAGGCCGCGCAGGGCACACAAAATGGGAAGGGCTCAAAGCGCTCCCAAAAAAAGAGAAAGAATAGGACGGGCGAAAGTGAACGAGCGAGTAGCGCAATATGTTTGAGCGCGATTGTGCGAGCTGAATACAGTGGCCGCCGAGACGCGGCGGCGGGCATTGACAGGCCGCTTCTGACAAGAGCGGCGGGCACTCACTCTGTATGTAAATTGACGCCGCGCTGCGCCGCCCCGGGCTACTTAAAGTGTCGTGTAGCACAATGCGAGCTGCGAGCCGGGCCGGGCCGGGCCCCGCTGGCGGAGGAAATGGGCTTACTCGCCCCGGTGAAAGGCGCGGGCGGAAGCCGGGGGTGCGTAGCTGCCAATTACCGCCGCCCCTCCCCCGATCACCATATTCTTCCATTCATTTAAATAAACCGGAGGACAATCGCAGAGCGGCCCTGCCCCTGTCGACCGGCGGCGTAATCGTTCTCCTAAATGGACGTCCCTGCCCCATCAGCGGCAGATCTGCGCCCCTCCACAGCCGCTGACCCTTTTTTCGGCGAAATGTTTTTTTCATGCCTGCAGGCCGAAGGAGGTTTTCTGTTTATTGCATGGGCGGAGAAGCAACGGGGATAAAAGTTTCACAGCCACTCGTGATTTCGTCGCCTGCCTCCGTGGGCGACGGACAGCGTACGCTAAGCGCAACGCCTCGCGTCCCCTCCCACACGCCACTACCCCCTCCCTGCCTGCTACCACCGTGCCCACGCAAAAATCTATTAGCATTTGACAGCAGCGTCGTTCTAGACTCTTCCAAACAACAACTTCGGAGCCTACGTTTAATCACAATGTCTAGCAGTTTAAAGATAAACTCATGGAACAGCGTATTAACTAACCTAGTCCACAAAAAATGTTTCGAATCGAGTTGCTCAAGCGAAGTTATTACAAACGTCAGCGCGCCTCTCTCCAACTTTCACACGGAAAATACCAACTAAATCTGCCTCTGTCGCTTTCATTTGTTTTGAGGCAACTGGAAATGTGATGACAGCAGAGATAACAATACTCAACCGTGCTCCTAATAGATAGTAAAACACAGCTGACGAGATAAATGAAAGCGCTACATAAAGTCACGGAAAGTGAAAGCGTTACGTCGCAGCCGCGAGAGATGCGATACGTTACACAGCGGTGGTCCTTGCCTTGAATTACTTTACTCTGGCAATTATAGGACGACGTACAGTACAACGTGGGCCCTATTCAACGGTCCATCGCACGAGTTTGCTAACAAACAAAGCACTAGAATGAGATTTTTACTCTGCAGCGGAGTCTGCGCTAATATGAAACTTCCTGGCACATTAAAACTGTGTGCCACACCGACACTCGAACTCAGGACTTTTACCTTTCGCGGGCAAGTGCTCTACCAACTGAGCTACCCAACCACGACTCACAGCTTTACTTCCGCCAGTTGGTAGAGCACTTTCCCGCGAAAGGCAAAAGTCCTGAGTTCGAGTCTCGGTCCAGCACACAGTTTTAAACAACCAGGAAGCTTCAAACAATGCTCTGTAAGAAGTGTAAGCCGTAAGTGACAAAACGAGCTGGTCGTCCAACCACAGACTTGGGTTTATGAAATGACTATCGCCCACTGAAGCACCGAGACACTCATCGATAATAGAAAAAGTTCAGTCACCTGTGTCTGCAAGTTCTAAGTTTTGAACATAAATAATAGAGTGCCCCACATAAAATCGGTACAACTCACGTAATGGCCAATCATCTTCAGCCGAACTGAAGGTGAAGGAGCCTACACGACCAGCTAATTCCGTCTGTCCACACATTGTATAACGTACAGCATCTGTTATAAACAGCTGCATGTTCTTTAACGTTACTGTTATCTTAAAGCTTTAAACATGGTGCGTTGTCAACGACTGTTACAAGGTAAAATTAAAACAATTACAGCCCTCGGTTGCGAAAATTAAATCTTTTTGACCTAGGTTTCCGCCACTTCTAAGAGTGCCTTCATGAGAAATAAAACATTTTAGAACTGGCACGTCACGTATAAAATAAATATGAAGCGATACCGCTTTAGTCACAAAATATTAAAATAGAAAACATAGAAGGCAAGCTACTAAGGGCTGCACCACATGTCGAGCTGCGGTAGCATCAATTTGTCTCCTATGTTTTCTATTTTAATATTTTGTGACTAAAGCGTTATCGCTTCATATTTATACGTGACATGCCAGTACTAAATGTTTTATTTCTGATGAAGGCACTCTTAGAAGTGGCCGAAACTTAGGTCAAAAATACTTCATTTTCGCGACCGAGTGCTGTAATTATTTTAATTTTACTATTATCTATTATTTTTCAGTTTTTTCACTGTTAACTGAATCTCCGGCATGAGGCGTACCGGTTTTATGTTGGGTACCCTGTATAACAAAAATTTTAAGATCTGAGCTGCAGACTGGCAATGCATTAAATGCAACGGCGCCATCTGAAAATTTGTGCCGGTTAGTGACTCGAACACGGATGCTCCGCTTTTCCAGAGCGGCTGCCTCCCGACCAACCCAAATTCCAACATGCCGCCCACTACAGATGATGTGTCCCCCGTCCATTACCCCATATTTGCTCGTAGTTATTCAGTTGAAGGTTCGGATAAGTGACTGCATCCGCACAGATGATGGCATTTCGCCGTCAACTGTTTATGGTGTCTGTTTTTACGGCCATATCTTCTCTCACTCGTCTGAACCCTTCTAGAGAAGCGGAGCATGCGGGATTCGTTTCCCTGTTCGACATAAATTTTCACATGCCGACGTTGTATGCCGATATGCAGCTGAGATCTGAAAACTTCTAAATATTATATATATATCAATCATACAAATCGTGTCTGCTCTTTTAGACATGTACGAATGAAGGGATACCACACACAAATATGTTAAACAATCTGTTGTAGCTGGAAATTTCTCGAGAGAGAGGCCTGGAATGTCGTCATCACCAACGTTCAATGGCGTATGGGTACAGAAGGCAATCGGAAGCAATAATCATATCGGTGACAAAGTATACGCGTAAATCACGTAAAATGGCTATCTCTTCCCGTAATAAAAATTGTCACGGTGAGGGACTCCTCATGAGAGTTAAGTAGAGAGGCCTGGAATGTTAAAAAACTCAAACGATGGCACAACTGAAAAGAAATAAATGGCGGACTGCAGGGAATTTAGTCACATTCCTGAACACTTCGGTTAAGTCACGGGTACAAACACAAAAATAAGAATAGTAATATTATAAAGCATTTACAGGCATACGGGATCCTACACGAGCAGTTAATTCCGTCTGTTGACACATTGTATTACACTTGTCACGTCATTTTTTTTCACCCAAGGCAACCACGGAGCTGTACAGTCACGAGTGTGAGATCGGTAATTCCTTCAATTACTGAAAGATCCCTTCGGCGTGAATCAGTGCGACAGCCGAAACACCACGTGCAAATAACTGACATGTTGAGTTCCGGGAACTGAACGCAAGAACACGCATTTTGAAACAACATCTAAATAAAATCACAGATGAAATGACCGTTCGCTCGAAGACGTTATTTTGGCGTGTGACCCAGCTGTGGTAAAAATCTGCTTCTTTTCTTAGGACAGCTTTACTACGTTCTGGAAGATAAAGGCTAGACAGAAGCGTCATGGCAAACAAACCGCCTGTCTCCATGGTCTGCGACTCACTGCGAATGACGTCCTCTTCCTTCAACGAATAGTGGGTTGTGTGTCTGACTACTATTATTATTTATTTTTCTCTAAATGGGACAGCCGTGCGAGATATTTCAGAAAGGAATCATGTAAACGTCAGTCCTTTTCTTATTTCAAAATTACAGGGCTACGCACGAAGGAACAGCTGATTCCGTCCGAAAAATCTCAAATGGGAAAAAGAGCTCTCTTGCTAAGCGTTTAATTTTCACTGTCACTGCTGTTATCGATAGGTAAATTCAGACAAGGTCGAGAAGACAGAACGGGGCAAGTTGGGCAGAAATTACGGAGGACACGCTACTCGCTCCCCGGCACTCTTTTTTCATATCGCTTTTAATAGTCGCTGCTTGAGAGTGGCGGCCACGAGTCGCTTTTGAAAGGCGGCCCTCCGCCCGCATTGGTTTTTGTCACAACTTAATAGGCTAGCAGCGGCAGGGTACTCCTTATCTCGCAGGCTCTCTTGGCTTCACACAATTTGGTGGCCAGCAACAAGTCTGCGTGACGGATGTCATCATAAGAATCTGGAGTTTTTTCTTACTCAAAGAATACACACGCGCCACTTTTCCTGTGCTCTGGAATGGGACAGCTACTGATTTAACGTGACCTTGAAAGATATTTGCTTTTATTTACTTTATTTCCCACTTGCTGAGGACCCGTCAGCAGTAGTTACACAAGGCATTAATTACTGGAATATAACATGTTCCACAAAAAGAATGGCTGGGCTACTTTCTTACGTTTATAGTATATTCCAAGTTTCATTTTCATACAGACAACGAAGAACAAGGATGGGATTTCTCTCTTTTGTCCACTGGCCTGCCGATCTAGGAGTTTTTAACGAACAGCTCGTAAATTACATTAGCGTTAATTACGGCTTTTCCTCTACTCATAGGAACTCAATAAAGCGTGAACTCTTTTCTGGAATCTAACGATCTTCATTCATGGTTTTGTCTGAAACGCCTGTCAGTCCTATCTTAGAGGTAGACACATATGAAAGTCTTGAAATTAGAAATGGGCGAAAATAAAAGTACTACTACTGGTCAACACTTCACAACACTAAAGTATTGGAGCAAAGGCAATTGTGACTTTTTTGTTGTGCAGGTTGCTTACATTCATAGGCAAGCATACATTCAAGGACAAATTATCCCCGGCCCCCTTCCTCTTAGCAGGCGACAGTCTCTATTGAGTTGCAAAATGCATCCTCAATCCATCCTGATTCGTCAGCATTATTTTCTGAGAAATATTCCCCCTATGCTCGTCCATTATCACCTTCTGCCATACCTCGTGTAGGAGGTCTATGGACGCAATCCTCAGCTGCATTCTTACCAGTAAAGCACATATTACCCTCCTCTCTGTTTAAGACTAACATCTCGTCAATTGAACGCATTTCCTGTCAAAAATTAAGACAGCCACTTCCTTTGCAACCTTTTCTCCACCAATTCATAAGTGGGGAAGTGGAGGGGAGAAGCCCTGTTTCCCGCAAACTGATTAAATAAACAATATGCATACTGACTTTTCTAAATAAACCAAATATTATTATGTCCTCTGCAGTGTAATACCCTTCACTCCCCTTTAAAATCAATGAAATTAAAAAGAGTGCACCGTACTTCGGCCTACCGTTTGTACATCACTTGATTACTCGTTTGCTTATTTCTGAAATGGCAGAAATTGTAACATTTCAGGCTGCCAACGCTTTGACTGACAACTGCTACCAATAATAATAATAATAATAATAATAATAATGCGTAGACGCTACAATAGTGCAATAGCCATTACAGACTTACTGTTGTGTGGCACTGTCAATTATTTCGATTATCTGTTGCAAAGTTAATAATGAATCTGTTTCCTGTCCATAACGGGAACTTCATACGACACGGAAAAGTCATTTTCATAAAAGATTTGACTATATTTGGTGTATATAAGTCAATTTAAGGGGGCACACATTCGTTTCACGAGCTGTGACCCCCCCCCCCCCCCCAACACATTCTGAAGCGAGAAAATCCCAGCATATGAAAGAAATACACATTGTAACTTATTTAATGAGTATTAGAGTCTTACGAAATAGTGGTAACAGCAACGATATGTGAAAATAATTTAGTTTCATGATCAAATCACAACTGAAGCCAGTTGCTTTTACCCCTTAGAAAGTACTCCTCCGGGGATGATCAGTGCCAAGATGGGAACCCCGGCTTTAACAGCATCTTACACTGGTTATTTTTAAGTATGAAAACAATTGACGGAAATGAAACTATCACGCGGTAAAAGGTCTTAAACGAGCTATGTGTGTGAGGCTAGTGTCTGCAAATTGCGACATGGGCTGTGGCAAAGATACCTTGATAACTACGCGCAATCGTCTGTCTTGACTTCATGCACGCATTTAATGATGATGCAGTAGAATGTAGCACTGGACTCGCATTCGGAAGGACGACGGTTCAATCCCGCGTCCGGCCGTCCTGATTTAGGTTTTCCGTGATTTCCCTAAATCACTCCAGGCAAATGCCGGGATGGTTCCTCTGAAAGGGCACGGCCGACATCCTTCCCCATACTTCCCTAATCCGATGAGACCGATGACCACGCTGTCTGGTCTCCTTCCCCAAACCAACCAACCAACCAGTAGAATGTAGAGGTCGGAAAAGTTTCGTAAGAAGCGTTAACTGGATTTAGTTTACTGGTACGCATAAAACCTGGATCGTTCGGGTCAGAGAACATCGGCCAAGTTTATTAACAACGAAACTGTGACATATCGTTTCCTGGCCTTTTCTGTGGCTATTGTCTACGAGAGTTGGTTTAGTGTTGAGGGAAGGAGGCTATCTGCAGCTTGGAATCGATCCGCTGGTCTCTCCCTTTCCACGAAGGACAACAAAATGGGGCGTAAAATATCGTGGAAGTACCGCTGTGCCGTAAGGGTGATTAGAAAGGGTCCTGCTGTGAAATGGCACCCCACCCCAGACCATCCTGGCTGCCGGGAAACATGGCGGGCGATGATCAGGTTGCTATCCCAGTGGTGTCCACGGCGTCTCTATACATTTCTTCGCCGAGTACTGGCGCTCAATTAGAAGCGGAACTCATTGCTGAGAACAATTCTACTCGAATGAATTAGAGTCCTTGCCCCTGAGGAGTCGGGAGGCGCTCGGATAGCGGTGAGACACCAACCTGATTCCCACCCGTCATACGGCACGACAACCAGAAGTCATGGCCCGGGATGCCTATTTTTTTTAATAGCAGGACGCCTTTAGTTGTCATCTGCGGCACCCTGCTGAACAGTGGTACGTTTATTCCTGTACATTCTGGAATAATTATAATAAACCCATCCGTCTCTTTATTCACACAAGCGAATAATTTCCTCCCCTCTCTCTTACATTTACGTACCCGTGACATCCGAATTTTACAGCGACAGTGGAATTAATGTCTGCTTTCCCATTTTGATCGCACCCTAACGCCCTCCAATCCTGCGAGATGTTTCACGACAAGCCAGAAGAATCATCCTATCACTCTAGTAGCATTTTCAAGTAATTCTGAATGCAGCTATTGAACAAAGCGTATATTTTAGTGTAAACTATCGATCATACGAGAACATAATGCCTGCCCCTATTAACTAACAGTTTAAAAAAAAAGTGTGTGCGAACTTCGCAATGGATTGTATGGTAATCATTATCCGGCTCCTCTAATCGCCCTAAAAGGAAAATCACAATGAAGTGTTATAAACAACACCTACACGTCCCAAACAAGTAGAATGTACTGTATGCTTCGAGCACTGTCTTTGAACACTGAAGGATGAGTGTTTTAAATTGGCACCGCCCCTCTCAGAGCTTTATATACGAAAGTCTGCCGGCCAGAGTGGCCGAGCGGTTCTAGGCGCTTCAGTCTGGAACAGCGCGACCGCTACGGTCGCAGGTTCGAATCCTGCCTCGGGCATGGATGTGTGTGATGTCCTTAGGTTAGTTAGGTTTAAGTAGTTCTAAGTTCTAGGGGACTGATGACCTCCCATAGTGCTCAGAGCCATTTGAACCATTTTTGAACGGAAGTCTGAACAATCGCGCACTCCGAAAGAGCGTGGAATTTACCAAACAGTGGTTTGTATTTGAAGCGTGTGCGCTACAAGCAGGGAGCTATAACTGCAGGCGTGGGAAGGTGGTGAGCCTGGGAGAGGGTTGTCGCAGACGAGCCGGTCTCCGAGGAAGTATCTCCTGGGAGGGTTGCAGCCGGGAGCTGAGAGGCCATAGCTTGCCGGCTCTGCTCTAGCAGCGGTTAGTGTCAGCGCGGCCCGCCGCCAGATAAGGGCTGACTGCGCCGAGGGCAGCCGGCACAGGGCCGAAGGGCTGCTCAGCGTCACGCACCGCGCCCTGGGCCGCCTTGGCCGCGGGTCCTTCGCCGCTGCGGTTCCGCGGCCGGTCGATACGCTATTAGATATTAATCGCATCGCATCCCGAGCCGTCCGGTTTAATCACGGTCGCGCGGGGCCGGAGCACGCAGATTCGGCGCCGCCAGCTTACTGACTGCGGCCCTTCTGCTCCCCAGGGGGCACTCCACCCTGTCTGCGACCTCGAAATGAATTTATAATGGCGGCCAGCTGACGACCGGCGCTAATCCCTCCCTGCAGAATAGCGGACAGTCCTCAGTATCCGGTCGTAAAAGTTCTCCAGGAACAGCTCGAACCCTGTTCTGGGTAACTGCATTCACAATCACCGTCCGATGATTACTGTCTCGCGAGTTTGAGTTTGCGTCGTCCGCGCGTTTGCTGTTGAGCACCTCAGAAGAAAATCAAGGCTCCCATCTAACACTACGCGTACTGGTTACAGACATGAGTTATTTGTAAGGGTTTCTAACGGTTCCTTGAAATCACTTGAAGCTAATATCGAGTCAAAACCTATTTCCGTTGTAATGAGAATGTGCTCAGCTTATTACGGTGAAGGCTACCCAGGTGTCAGTGAAGTAGAAACAGGGAAGAGGGATAGCAGGAAGGAGTGGGGGTGTCATAGTTCGACGTCTCGTCGACGGTGACATCCGCAGCGGACCATCATGCCACTCAACTGAAGTGATTGAGGAAAACCACGTTAACACCTACATCATCTCAGCCTCTCGCGTAAGAGTCCACAGATACTCTTGCCGGCCGGGGTAGCCGAGCGGTTCTAGGCGCTACAATCCGGAACCGCCCGACCACTACGATCGCAGGTTCGAATTTTGCCTCGGGCATGGATGTGTGTGATGTCCTTGGGTTAGTTAGGTTTAAGTAGTTCTAAGTTCTAGGGGACTGATGACCTTAGAAGTTAAGCCCCATAGTGCTCAGAGCCATTTGAACCATTTTTGAACCACAACTCTCACTAAGGGACACGTTTGAAGAATACTAAAGGGACACACTAAAGTGCCTCCGAAGTTTCAGAAAGAGACTGCAGCACAACAACGCAAGCCACACAGGAAAGAGATATCAGTGGGTACAGCCTCCCACTAAGTTCTTTAGTTCATATTACAGGTACTCAATACGGGCACCATTGGTCATGCGGCAAACGTGTGTGTGTGTGTGGGGGGGGGGGGGGGGGGGGGAGGAGGAGATTGAGAGATTTATGTCGCAGAACCAGCAAGAATAACTAGCGCGTAGTACACAGTGCAGCGGTAACGTTTTCTTACCTTCCTGCTCCATCGCGGTTGCCTCAGGAGAACAATCTTGTCCATACCCCTTACAAGGGAACCTCCCCATCGCACCCCCCTCAGATTTAGTTATAAGTTGGCACAGTGGATAGGCCTTGCAAAACAGAACACAGATCAATCGAGAACACAGGAAGAAGTTGTGTGGAACTGTGAAAAAAATTAACAAATTATACAAACTGAGTAGTCCATGCTAACATAGGCAACATCAAGGAGTGGGTGAGCTCAGGAGCGCTGTGGTCCCGTGGTTAGCGTGAGCAGCTGCGGAACGAGGGGTCCTTGCTTCTAGTCTTCCCTCACGTGAAAAGTTTAATTTTTTATTTTCAGACAATTATCAAAGTTCAGGCACTCACACAAAATAAACTTCGCTCTCCAAAATTCCAGGACATGTTCAGATTTGCTTGGACATGTGCATTTTTTGACGGTCTACACATGGAAAAATTTGAAAACGTTAAAAACATATGTTTTGACAGAGCACAGAGAAAATGTGCGACTGTGAAACTGTTTCATTCATTTGTTGCAGTTTATGTGACAAACTCTTATGTTTTCATCACTTTTTTGGGAGCGATTATCACATCCACAAGAAAACCTAAATCGGGCAAGGTAGAAGAATCTTTTTACCCATTCGCCAAATGTACAAGTTAGGTGGGTCGACAACATATTCCTGTTATGTGACGCACATGCCGTCACCAGTGTCGTATAGAATATATCAGACGTCTTTTCCTGTGGAGGAATTGGCTGACCTATGACCTTGCGATCAAATGTTTTCGGTTCCCATTGGAGAGGCACGTCCTTTCGTCTACTAATCGCACGGTTTTGCGGGCCGGTCGTAAAACACAGACACTAAACTTATTACAGTGAACAGAGACGTCAATGAACGAATGGACAGATCATAAAGTTGCGAAAATAATTAAAGTAAACTTTTCACTCGAGGGAAAACTTGAACCAAGGACCTCTCGTTCCGCAGCTGCTCACGCTAACCACGGGACCACGGCGCTCCTGAGCTCACATTATCCTTGATGTTGTCTATCTTGCACATGGACTACTCAGTTTGTATATTTTACTTATTTTTTCCATAGTTCCACACAACTTCTTCCTGTTTTCTCGATTGATCTGTGTTCAGTTTTTCAAGGCCTATCCACTGTGCCAACTTATAACTAAATCTGAGGGGGGTGCGATGGGGAGGTTCAGTTGTTAGTACGAACCCGTTTCTTCGGGGCCTTGACGCGACGCGTAAGTTGTTTGAGGATCTTTCATGGATTCGTAATTCAATATATTTCTCCCCGAAGTTCGGGAAAGGACTCTCCACGCTGTATCGTCATCCATCGCAGCCTGGGCATTTTCATGAAGATCAAGCATTAGGCGAGACGACTACGGACGTAGCTCCTCTTTGATTTTTCTCTATCTTTTCTGTTAATTATAACCGGTTAAGGTATCACATATAATACAAACAATACTAAGATTAGTAGTTGGACGTCGGTTTTGTAATCGATCTTTTCGAAATAACGTGACACTAGCCTTCGCGGCAGCTGTATATATGAGGCAGTTTTAACATTCTACCGCTTCGTACATAGACTCCTACGTAATTGATGTTAGTGACCGGCGGGGGACAACTGCTGACTGTGTGGTCACGCGATACTGAGTCTTTTCTTCTGTTAACATTACATGCCGACATTAGCGATATATTCAGACGACAATGTCTTAACAGAAGGTACTGTATACTTTTAACTTCAGATTCTTCAACAATATTTACAAATGAAACTTGGAAATATTTACAAAGTTTACCATGCGGTGTGTAGAATCAGCTTTGATAGCTTCCTCTTGGAACTTTGCACAAAGCTCTAGATTATCGCCATGCCTGTGCCTTGTATCATGGCTGGCGAAAGGTTGGAAGCTGTGTGTCTCCCAACCGCAACCCCCACCTCCCCGTCCCCCGACGCACACACGCACACACACACACACACGCACACACACACACACGCACACACACACACACACGCACACACACACACACACGCACACACACACACACACACACACACACACACACACACACACTCTCCCCGTCCCCCGACACACACACACACACACACACACACACACACACACACTCCCCGTCCCCCGACACACACACACACACACACACACACACACACACACACACACACACACTCCCCGTCCCCCGACACACACACACACACACACACACACACACACACACACACTCCCCGTCCCCCGACACACACACACACACACACACACACACACACACACACACACACACACACACACACACCGTCCCCCGACACACACACACACACACACACACACACACACACACACACACACACACACACACCGTCCCCCGACACACACACACACACACACACACACACCGTCCCCCGACACACACACACACACACACACACACACACACACACACACACACACACACACACACAGAGAGAGAGAGAGAGAGAGAGAGAGAGAGAGAGAGAGAGAGAGAGAGAGAGAGGAACTGCTACGGTCGCAGGTTCGAATCCTGCCTCGGGCATGGGTGCGTGTGATGTCCTTAGGTTAGTTAGGTTTAAGTAGTTCTAAGTTCTAGGGGACTTATGACCTACGATGTTGAGTAGCATAGTGCCCAGAGCCATTTGAACCATTTTGAACTAAACGTGGCGCAACGAAATATATAATTGATGGAAAGATATCTCACTTCTCATGTAGACATCTTGGTCGCGAAAATTACCTGAAACAAAAAGAGAAAGCATAATTACAAACTGCAGTACAATTTTTACACGTGATTAGACAGAGATTAACATTACAAAGGTTAGCGATACTTTACTGTATTAAGTTATAAGGCTTCATGCAACTTAACACACCTTAATTTTTACTCTCGATTACGGTAACTTGATTTCTGAAAATTGCACGCCTACAGAATACCCGGAGAAGGTTTCTGAATTCAGTTTCCAATTTAGTTACAGTGGGTCACCACGTCCTCCACTACCAAGTCCCTGCATCGGCCTCGGTACGTATGAGTTACGAGCTAGAGGATCTCGTTCAACAGCAACACTAATTAAATAAATTTCTGCCGACTGCAAATTTTGTTTGACGAACTAAAGTTTCAAACATCGAACGTAAACTGATTTATTTAAATTTTTAAGTTTAAATTAAAATACGATAAGTTCAATTTTGTTTGCCCGGCAGCTGTGGACGAGCGATTCTACGCGCTTCAGTCCGGAACCGCGCTGCTGCTACGGTCGCAGGTTCGAATCCTACCTCGGGCATGGATGTGTTGTGTTTTCCTTAGTTAGGTTTAAGTAGTTCTAAGTCTAGGGGACTGATGACCTCAAATGCTAAGTCCCATAGTGCTTGGAGCCATTTGAACCATTTCAATTTTGTTTGTAGTTGATTCCCAGTAATTTAAAGATTTTCTGAAGACAAATACTTTATGATACAAACACACATTCAGAAAGTTCGGCACTTTTAGCTCCAACTAATCAATACACTCCATTTGGAAATGGGTAAAAAAAAATGCATTTTCGAAGGATGACACAGAGTTTCTTTGTTATTGCGTGTTTGGGTCTGTGCGCAGATAGTGTAAGACTGCCTCAGTTTCATCAAGTTGTAGGCAATAATCGGCAAATATATCAGCTGATTTTTTCAAAATGTCTGGTATATCTTTCGAAATAACTTGCTCAGCGGGAAAGAATCACCCACGTAACTCTACCTTTCGTATCACTACAATAACCAGTTGCCTCCGTAACTGTTTTATTTATTTACTATTTTAATTTAGTCTGTTACCGTTATAAAAGAGCAGTACCTCATGCCTTATTATATTTTATGAAGCTGCATTTCCAAGTGCGTTCCTGTCCTGGTCTGTAACATCTTGTCTAATAGCACATTCCCACACGATGTGATCCGGGTTGCCAATTGCTCCACATTCACTAGTGTCTGTGTGGTGCGCTGTCGTATTTTTAGTGTATACCTTCTTTGGTCCCAAAGAAGTCTGTTGTTCTTGTTCTTTCTTTTGTGTTAGGAATGAACTGGTAGATTTCTTGCCTGCCTTTGTTTACTTATTCGATACGGTTTCTGTGCCCAGTATCTCCTTATCATATTCGCGCTTTTTGAGCCAGAATTCGGCACCTCTCTTTCTTACTGCTAGGTGTAGAAGTAGCAGCGCCTCAGATCAACAGCAGCGTTCTACGCGCGCCCGTGAGGGGCAGAAGTACACTCTGTGCTCGCCGAAGAGCCTCTGCTGTCCTCACCTTAACGGCTCTGTCCGCCCAAACGCTCGAGCACCCGTTATGTACACTACTGGCTATTAAAATTGCTACACCAAGAAGAAACGCGGATGATAAACGGGTATTGGACAGATAGATTATACTAGATCTGACATGCGATAACATTTCCACGCAATTTGGGTGTATTCATCCTGAGAAATCAGTACCCAGAACAACCATCTCTGGCCGTAATAACGGCCTTGATACGCCTGGGCATTGAGTCAAACAGAGCTTGGATGGCGTGTACAGGTACAGCTGCCCATGCAGCTTCAACACGATACCACAGTTCATAAAGAGTAGTGACTGGCCTATTGTGACGAGCCAGTTGCACGGCCACCATTGACCAGACGGTTTCAGTTGGTGAGAGATCTGGATAATGTGCTGGCCAGGGCAGCAGTCGAACATTTTCTGTATCCAGAAAGGCCCGTACGGGACCTGCAACATGCGGTCGTGCATTATCCTGCTGAAATGCAGGGTTTCGCAGATATCGAATGAAGGGTAGAGCCACGGGTCGTAACACATCTGAAATGTAACGTCCACTGTTCAAAGTGCCGTCAATGCGAAGAAGAAGAAGTGACCCAGACGTGTAACCAATGGCACCCCATACCATCACGCCGGGTGATACGCCAGTATGGCGATGGCGAATACACGCTTCCAATGTGAGTTCACCGCGATGTCGCCAGACACGGATGCGACCATCATGATGCTGTAAACAGAACCCGGATTCATCCGAAAAAATGACGTTTTGCCATTCGTGCACCCAGGTTTGTCGTTGAGTACACCATCGCAAGCGCTCCTGTCTGTGATACAGCGTCAAGAGTAACCGCAGGCATGGGCTCCGAGCTGATAGTCCATGCTAATGCAAACGTCGTCGAACTGTTCGTGCAGATGGTTGTTGTCTTGCAAACGTCCCCATCTGTTGACTCAGGGATCGAGAAGTGGCTGCATGCGGTTAAGATGCCTGTCATCTCGACTGCTAGTGATACGAGGCCGTTGGGATCCAGCACGGCGTTCCGTATTACCCTCCCGAACCCATCGATTCCATATTCTGCTAACAGTCACTGGATCTGGACCAACGCGAGCAGCAATGTCGCGATACGATAAACCGCAATCGCGATAGGCTACAATCCGACCTTTATCAAAGTCGGAAAGGTGATGATACGCATTTCTCCTCCTTACACGAGGCATCACAACAACGTTTCACCAGGCAACGCCTGTTTGTGTATGAGAAATCGGTTGGAAACTTTCCTCATGTAAGCACGTTGTAGGTGTCGCCACCCGCGCCAACCTTGTGTGAATGCTCTGAAAAGCGAATATTTGCATATCACAGCATCTTCTTCCTGTGGGTTAAACTTCGCGTCTGTAGCACGTCACCTACGTGGTGTAGCAATTTTAACGGCCAGTAGTGTACAATAGCGAGCAAGATCGTGTTGTGATACGTCCTTTTTGAACTTAGTGGCAGCTGAAAACTTCTTTGGTCAATTGTTATTACTTTATTTATAATTTTAACGCCTTTGTAGCACACGATTTCTGCATGTGTATAAAAAGTTTTGCTTTTCGTCAATGTTAATTGCACGGTACCTACATACTACTTTCATTAACTGACACACCAATGGAGCAATAAGACTGGCTTCAGTCGGCGCGTTCCTGTTGAACGTGCACGGCAGCAGGTGTGGGGGCCGCGCCGATCCGATCCGATGCTCAAGGATGTCCGCCACGCCGGCGCTAATGCCTGCCTGGCACGGCACGGCGCACCACAGCACGTGTTGCTTACGTAAGCCCCAACTTCCTCCTTCTCCTCCTCTGCACAACAAACGCCAGGATCAGTGTGCTAAGCCCGAAACACGCTCACTGGGATATACACGTCCACTTTTTTTTAACGCCTAACGCTATTTGACACTCTATACCGGTACAAATTCTTCTCTCTAGTGGCGATTCGCAGTGAGCATCGCGGATCGTGGAGAAACTCCACAATGCGTTTCAAATGGAAGCGCCAACACTGGCCGTCAGTGGAACGAAACATCAGTGTCAAGGTTCCTACTCGTCATCTGTGAACATGGTATGTTAAGACTTTTATACTCTGTAGGCCTACTTCCCATGTCAGTGTTCTGAAATATCTGTATGCGAAAAACCATCTAGATTTTGCAATACCAATACCTGAGCAAACAAAAGAACTACACAGCACGTAAATAAAATCACAAATAGCTAAATGACAATCAGACAGCAAGCTTTACAATCCTTAAAATCTTTTACATTGTTTATCAATTAGTAAGATAACCAGATGCAAAGGATAAAATCCGAGGCGCAGTGTAATTGTTTGTGAATGTTGCTTAGACCGCACTTTTCCAATTCTTTCAGTTCCCAGCAGCTTGGAATCTTCTTCATGCCGTCACAAGACTATACGTTATGAATTTGGTTCGACTAGCATTTCGAATAATTTAACGCCGACGGTTATGTAACTGTAATTCCAGAGTTCAGTACCGCGCTAAACGGCGAGAGGCTGTATCACCCTTCCATCTAATATTGAAACCTTCCCGTCTCCTCAATACCTCTTGTGTTAATGATAATATTCCCTTTTACAATAAACTATGAAACCTTCCCTTAAGATTTCTATCTCTTGCTTAATAATAACAAATGAAATCTTCCCTTTGAAATTTATTCTCTTTCTGTATCTTCTGGTAGAAATTTAATTGCTGCTTATTAAAAGTGATTTTCTGATTATTTCGACGAAACATAGAATGTGTCGTCATCGTGGTCTTCAGTCGTTATCTGCAATAACCCAAAACTGTTCCTTACCTTTTTTACTGTTACTGGATCGCCATCTGACTGCTACATCGAACTGCGACATGAATATACTTACTCTGTTATACTCTATTAGCGAATCACAGAACTGGCAAATGGGCCTAGACGGACTAATTGAATGTGGGCCATAAGGAATAGGAGCCCCGGGCCACTTGCAGCCCTGTGTACAGCGTCTGCATCTAGGTGGCTACTAACGTTTCCGTTCAATTCAGTCCGGCTCCGTAATCATCGTAATATCGCTGTTTCGTTTACGTTTCGACCTACTTTCCCTGCTAAGTAGCAGGGAAGCCTCCTCCGACTGACAGAATTCGTTCAGCCTTAAAGACCTTGTAAGATAAAGCCTTTTCAATGACGAACACGCAATTTCCTTGCAGGGTTTTCGGAGCAGCGTACACCAATCGGAGCTTCATAACTAACGGCTTTAGCGACAGACGGCTTTTACGGAGGACAACTTGAAATATGACGCCGCCTGGCAGTGAGCCAGTGCCGGCCGACTTGGCAGTGATCGCGGGTAATGCCTGCTGGGCCATTAGCAGGGATTCGGGCCGGTGCATTAGGCAGCTGCCGACCTTGCGACCCCACGACGGGGGGCAGCGGCAGGAGCAGAACCGACACCGCAGCCATTGTGCCCACGCAGGGGCGCTTCACACCGAGGGGACCTCTCGCTCTATCGAAATCCCATTTTCGCGAGGACTGTATGGTCAGTCTGTAAACTGAAGAGCGGGCAGCGCTTGTAGTGGGGGAAGCAGCCTTCCCAGAAGAATGCTGCAATAGCATGGCGATGAATCAATTTTCTCGGTCCGTTTCGGGAGCTGAGCTATCAATGTGGCAGATTGCTCGCCAAAGGGGCCTCTGTTTGATTCCCGGTCGTGTCGCAGGTATTATGCACTCAGGAACTAGGTGTTGAGCTGTTTTTACATTGTATCGTCGTAATTCACACAGCACTGTTGAGAAATCTGCATAGGCCTGTACCAGACGCCAATACTTCTTAAACAATCAATGCCCCCTCTAGTAGTGAAGCACAATGTGCAGTGATTGGCGCATAATCTGTTTGCGTGGTGTTTACCCAAGTTATATCAACTTTGTGTGTTCAGTATAATTTTAACGCATATACTGGAAAATAGAGGCTCCCAGAGCATGGTTACAGACATCGTTGCCGTCGTTTTAACACGTGCATTGAGAAGGGGTGGGTGTATCCGTGTGGAACAGCTTCTTATGATGCAGCTTGCAAGATTGGGGATTCGGTTGCTCTCTTCAGTTTACATACTATACTCCCATTACCACAGAAACACCATTTCTCGCCGGTGTTTTATTGTGTATCGACTGCAACACTGCTGTTATGATTGTGTACATGAAAAGTTGATTGAATGGTGGGGCAAGACGTAGCAGTGAAGGGCAGTATCAAGCGACGAACCAACCAATGGTTTCTTGATACTGTATCTTCCAGTCGTTTGTGATAGGCTGTTTGACAGTTTTTTTGCGGGCAACATAACGCGACAATCTGGGGTATTATGTTAACAAGAGAGAGAGAGAGAGAGAGAGAGAGAGAGAGAGAGAGAGAGAGAGCGATAGTTCCCCCGCGTAAGAAATTTACAGAAGCAGAATGAGTGCCTCAAAGCAGATCATATAACCCAGTGCTGATAACTGTCACGGGAGACATGGCCTAGAACTTCTGCTTTGGGACACGTAAGCCGAAGCTGTACAAAGCTCTCAGCCATTACACGTCTTCCTCCTTTTGCCGTGCGTTTTCCACCTTTACTGGGTCGCTGAATAGTTAAAATAAAAGTTCCATCGCCAAGGTTTGTGTCCGATCTATACGTACCTACAAGCAGGCAGTCTGCTGTGAGGTAGCGGGTACTATTCCATCCAATAAATGTTAAAACAAACCAGGAAAGAATCCAAAGGACCCTGCGAATGTTTGACCAAAGAGATACGAGAAATTAACGCTAGGTGAATTTCAACGATTCTTCCACCAGATCCAGCGCGAGATATTGTTTTTGGACATACAATTCGTTACATACAAAACACGAAATGATTATGTACAATACATTTCCTTAGCGAAGATTTGCTCTCGCGTCCTGTTCCAAAAGGCATGGTGACCTACTATACTTGATCCAAAACAGAAATAGCCCTTACCTCTTACATTTCTATCGTACAGGGCCGATGCAACAACAATTGCCATTTGCTACAGTCCAATGATTGTAAAATACTAGAAAGCTGTTTTCAAATCTCCAGCGTCTTGAGTTTCAAGTTTCAAATACCGTTTACTTTTCTGTCCGATGCAAAATAAAAATGAAACTTTCTATGATGTGAACACATGAACAGTGGGTGACAGGCGCTACCACCCCACAGAACATTTGTTGAGACAATTCTTCCGAGTAGTGTGGAATCGAACTTAAGAATCATATCCTAAGACATTTGACCAAATACACCACACCCCTTGCGTCGGCATGCATGATTCCGGCGTTCAGCACGACTGACGACTCCGCTCTTCTGCAAAATATTTGAACTACGAATCATGTCACCATCGCCAGGTACGGTAAGTTAAACACGAGATGCCTCACAGTCTCACTGAAATCCAGTGTCAGGATTAACAGCGACAGCAAATGATAAAAATGAAATCATTAATTGTCGAGATGGTCTGCAGCAGGGTGCTGTTAACGGCTTGGCTTAACATTTTGGAGCACATCATACCCGTAAATCGGCCGGAAACATTTCTGAAAGCATGTATTATTCAGGTTGATTTCAAGCGAAAATAAGGGAGGAAGCTAACATCTTGCACACGACCGATTAAGCGAAACCTTGATGAACATTCGCTTTTCCTATTCCAACCAAGAATGGGAAGAACTGTTGGTAAACCTCCGCAGAAGCACTAAGTTCTCTCACTATCTCGTCTTGTCTTTTGCGAGATGTATAGGGTATTGGACAATGATTCATCCTGTATCACATTCGTAAGGCGCTTTTTGCAACATGAATCAAAACAGAAACTAGATGCAAGTTTTAACTTATGCAAGAAAGCTAAAAGTTTTCCTTAGCACCAGATGTTGGTAGGGCTCGCTGGGTCGTTCACTGTCACATAATAAACAAACAAAAATCCTTTTTTAACAGGACGCAACGCCACTACATTGACAACGGCATGTAAGAACATATTTTAACGAAGAGCTGTCCCAACAGTACACTATCCGTGAGCTGCGCACGAATCTCTCATTGCAGCATGATTTCTGTGAAACAATGTCAGTGAACCTTCCGTTCCAGCTGCTTTTGGTGAACAGCGATGCTGCATACCAACATTAGTGAACGCGAGAAAACTTGCGCGCAAAAGTGGGGGATGAGTTTGCCCATTGTCTGTGAGTGGGCGCTGTGCATCCGATAGATGGGAGATTGGAACGTTTGTGTAAGGCACATGAAAACTGTGACCCTAAACGTAACTGTAAAAAGTGATAGTTCTGCATTCACGAATACGAAATACGCTTCTACTACGGATGTTTCTTTTGAAACTGGAATTTCAGTCCTAAACGTAAATTAAAATTTTCCTCGTGTTTCTACTTCATTAATGCAGAAAATATAGTTTGCGAAATAGGAAAAATCTTTTTCAACAGCATGTATTTGGAAGGTGGTGATCTTTTGCTTAGCTCTTCTCGGGGCGAATTCTCTCGGAATTCTGAACGTAAGGTTCTCCGTTACACAATGCCTCTCCTGTAACGTCTGCAACTGCAGTCTCATGAGCATCCCTAGTTTCCAATACGTACGCAACGAAAGGCGGCGCTTTTCTTTGAAACTTTTGCATACACATCCTCGTATGTCAATCCTAGAATCATAACAATACCAAATACGTCAGGTACGCCACTTCCTTTGAACACGCCACCTGCCGTACGTTAGTTCAAGATCTTAATTAAACCAACACGCCACCAGACTCAAGTGTTCACTACGACCGCCGTCAGAGCAAGACAGTAACGCCTAGCGTGCTGCGTAGCCCAGGCCAGACGGCTTCGCAATGCTTGCAGTAGATGACATAATCATGCGGCGCACGAACTGCAGACGCGGCACTGACCAATCAGGCCAACAGCTGTGACGTGACGTCAGAGAAATCACGCGGGTGTCGCGCATTAAAGAGAGGTACCACTCGCTGTCTGCACACGCTGTGCCGTACGCAAAGTACTGCACTATGTAGCCGGAATAAAACAACTCTTGTGACTGGCAAATTGCAGTAGCAGCGGGGCAGTGTTACCGACGTGCAGTCAGCCACGAACGCTTGACAAGGATCTGCATGTACCTACGAAACGGGCAACAACAAATACACCGAGATGGCAAAAGTCATGGGATACCGATATGCACATATACAGAACCGGTAGTATCGCATACAGAAGGTATAAAATGGCAGTGCATTGAAGGGGCTTTCATTTGTACTCAGGTGATTCAAGGGAAAACAGTTTTCGACGTCAACGTGCCGCGTGACGGCTATTAACAGACTTTGAAGGCGGAATGGTAGTTGGAGAGAGATCCATGGGACATTCCATTAAGTAAAGCTTACGAATGAGTCGACCGAGAGCAGTTTCAGTGCTAACAGACAAGCACCACTGCCTGAAATGACACCAGAAATCAATGTGTAACATGACGAACGTACCCGTAGAACCGTGCGGCGAATTGGACGTTAAAGGGCTATGGCAGCAGGTGACCGACGGGAGTGCCTTTGTTAACAGTAGGACAGCTCTGCAGCGCCTCTCCTGGACTTGTGACAGTATCGGTTGGATCCTAGACGACTGGAAAACCGTGGCCTGGTCACACGAGCCCGGATTTCAGTTGGTGAAAGCTGATGGTAGGATTCGCGTGTGGAGCAGACTCCACGAAACCATGGACCCAAGTTGTGAAGAAGGCACTGTGCAAGCTGGTAGTGGCTCCATAATGGTGTGGGATGTGTTTTACATCGAATGGACTGGGTCCTCTGGACGAACTTAACCGATCATTGATAGGAATTAGTTGTGTTCGGCTACTTGCAGACCATCTGCAGCCATTCATGGACTTCATGTTTCCAAATAAGGATGGAATTTTCAAGGATGAGAATGTGCCATGTCAATGGGCCACAATTGTTCGCGACTGGTTTGAAGAACATCCTGGACAATTTGAACGAATGATTTGGCACCCAGATCGCCCGATATGAATCTCATCGAACATTTATGGGACATAGTCAAAAGGTCGGTTAATGCACCGACAACACTTTCGCAATTATGGATGGCTATAGAGGCAACATGGCTCATGTCGAGTTGGACTTACTGGGTCTGGCCCATGTCGAGTTGCTGCACCAAGTCTGGCAAACAGGGGTCAGACTTATTATGAGGTACGTGGCGCCCGAAAAGAACTATCGTTGGTTAGTCGCTGGCCCCTACCACTCGACTCGCCACAGCGTCTAACACTGCGGGTAATTTTAATCTGAATACTGCAGGCTCACCACTATGCTGGGCGGACAGACGATGCTGTTGTTAATGGAGCCTCCCAACCCACTCAGATAGCGAGGTCCTCTGTCCGACAATCGTGATGGTGGTTAAAAGTTCTGAATAAGTCCTGGTGTACGCCACGACAGTTCCTTAAGCAAGGCCACACTGATCCCCTATCTTATCCTGGAACACATTAACAAAGAAATAGAACTAAAGTATATTATAATATACTGTGGTGTTCAAACCGACAGATTCACTTTTGTTGACTCTTCAGGCGTAGGAACATGACTGTGGTGGTAGTGATGGCGGCTGTGGAAGGAAATCTTGTTGTGCTATTTAATGAGTGGTAGTTGACGTGAGGAGGTGCTCACTGAAATCAGCGACACTAACTACAGCACTTCAACCTCCAACGGTTATGCCTGTTGACAACGAAGTCTTTTCCTGCATTATTGCAATACGGCAGGCTGCTGCTGAAGGTATCTGACATGGATTCCACGCTAAAATGTAAATTCCCTTTCCCCCAGGGAACGGACATTCAAGTCGCCAAAATAAATTGAAAGACTTGTAACACATGTATTATTATTATTATTATTATTATTATTATTATTATTAATAGTCACAAAGCGCCGAGACTGGAAGACGCTAATTAAAGATGGTTCATTTTCCATTCTTCTTCTGGCTCTTTTTATTTGCCCTCCAGTTTTTCATTGTTTGCGAGAATTTAGCTCTTCTTTCTTCGCTCCATTTTGTTCCGGTTCTTTTGGCTTTTGTCTCTGGTTTAACCTCTCATTTTTCTACTTTTAAAATTGTTCCTTACGTCTATTTCTTCTTTGGTGATTTTCGCTAACTCCAAGTCTTTAACATTTTGGATCCAGTCTCCTTCATTAGCGAGCCAATCTACGTATTTTACTATTCTTTTTGTTAGTCTGTGTTCGGGAAGCCTCATTATGTGGCTATACATTTTGAGGTGTCTTTTCCTTATACCTGTCTCTTATGCTAGAATATTCAATTTTGAACGTTTTCTGTAGTGTATATCCATTCTCGGTCTATCTTGCTCCCAAAACTTTCCTAATTATTTTTCCTTCTTCTTTCTTTAGATTTTCCATATCAGTTACCCTGTTTAGTGCCAAGGTTTCGCTTGCATATAACATTGATGGTTTAGTTACTGTTTTGTAATGTCTAATTTTGGCATTTAAAGATAAACATTTTTTATTATAGAGGTCTTGCACTAATCCTGAACCTTTACGAGCTTTTTGCATTCTTTTTGTAGTGCATATTTTTCAGAGATAATTTCTCCTAGATATTTGAAGTGTGATACTGTTAATTTCTCTATATTTGGTTTGTAATTTGAAAAATTACAAATTTGTTGTTGTAAACACTTTTTTCAAATGATATGTGCAGGCTGACTTTCTCTGTGCATTCTTTTGGAGTTTCAATCTGTTTTATAGCCATCTCACAAGAATCTGCCATTATTGTGAGATCGTCCGCAAAGGCTAAGTAGGGGATTCGTAGATTATTTTTCCTGGTTCCTAATGAAACTGGTTACCAGCAATTTTCTTCTTCAAGTTTCTTTTCCCATTCTTTCATGACTATCTAGAACTACATTTATTATTATAAACGCACAAAATGACTTCACTATGCTGAGTTTCGTACTCAAACAGAGTCAAACTTCCAAGCGTCTAGGACAGCATTGAACCATGGGCGGAAAATTCGAGCATATCCCAGTGAAGTGGCTTTTTTTAGTTGCCAGATGGATAT
Source organism: Schistocerca serialis cubense (assembly GCF_023864345.2). NCBI lineage: Eukaryota > Metazoa > Arthropoda > Insecta > Orthoptera > Acrididae > Schistocerca > Schistocerca serialis. The sequence goes on along the minus strand of NC_064638.1, from coordinate 640,956,784 downwards.
TGTTTGCAATTGCAAACGTTTTCGAGTGCCCAGTAAGATCTTTTTGGCACTGCTAACAGTGTGCCCACAACCACTGCGACCAATTTCATGGTTTACGCCAAGATCGCTGTGTTTCGAATGTCAAGTCCTTATATCTGGCAAGTGCTTTAAGTTGTTTCTTGTCAATTCTATCAGTTGGGATAGCAGTACCCACAGTAATTTGAAATGGTTTTTGACAACTTTTTATGGCTTCTGGTCCACCAGTGCCTTGCCACTTGCGGGCAGTAATTTTGGCGTAAGTTCCAGTGAAACATTCGTATGATAGCTTCACGTCTGTACTTGTAAGCTCTCAGAGATCCTTCTGCAACAGCCCCAACTTCTTGCAGTGTTATCGTTTATCTATTTTGCCTTCAATCTTTTTCCATCTTCTCCGTGCAATGCTTTACTGCACAGACTGCCAGTCCGGCATTCACTATCTTTCACGTTTGCCAACGCATGGTTCTCTTCTTCCACCGTCTGCCTCACTTGCAAAAGTCTCCCGCCTACTTTGCTGATCTGGTAGAGTCTGCGGAAGTCACTACATAGGTTGTTTCGTAATGACATAATATTACCAGTAGCACGTTGCTACACTTAACCGAGTTCAATTAAGAATTAAAACGCATTTTTATCTTATTGTTATGAAGCAGCTGGGGACCGGGAAACGATCTTTTCGGTGCAGCAGACTACGGAAAACGCTTAATCGCGTACGCGTTTTTCCGACGCGATAACATACCCGGCGAAGCGAGTCCACACAGGTCTAAACTGTGGCCTGAGGCAGCAGCTAACATCAGCAAGCTGTGCAGAATGAACACAAGTCCAGCATTTAAATTTTAAAAGTACCTTGCAGCTGCGAATGATGAATGCACGTCCGGAGATGGCAAAGATTTCGCTAGAATGGCGCTGCTCCTGGTGCGCGAGCACAGGACAGAATGCAGCAACAGCGGCGGCTCTCTCAAACTCTCGCAGCCCTTTTGCTACTTTTAAAGCTGGACTGCGGGACATAAAATGTGTAGACCACGATAAAAGTTCTGTAGCCACAATTTATCAAGCGCCCGATTCCCATCGCTGAGAGAGCTCCGACAATCGGCCGATACGCGCTGTAAAAGAGGCCTACAGCCGTTTTACTAGCTATTACGACAGCATCAGAAGCTTTTAGACGTCTATGAAACACAAAAGGTTTTGTCCCGGCTAGGCGCTCGCTTCGCTTCAGTAAAGATGAAATGGATTTAAGCAGCTACAAAAAACTTCTGATAAATGAATGGTAGGAGGGAATGAAAGACATCTAGGATAAATGAGACACACTTAAGCAGCGAAATAGGATGTGACAGTTTTTTCGTTAGGCATAACACTGCTAAATTTTTCCAAACTGGTCGTCATTATATTCTATAATGGACTCATTTTTTTTCTTTCCTGGTCCGGGAACATCGTCAGTCCAAAAACAAAGCGCCTTTTCTTAAAATTAGAGACGAGGACACAAAAAAAAGTTTCTACATTTCAAGGGTATAACAGGACTACAGTTATAGCAGGTGCCAACCGAGAACTAAAGTCTACCAATTATTAATTCTCTCCTGTATTGCAATGCCAACGATATAGAAGAACATCGCAAGGAGTACGGCGCTATTCGTAATTTTGTACAACGGGATATAACACAGTGTAGTAATTAGATGACACTACTTACACTGTGTACGCGTGATTTCGGAAAAATACAGTGCGCCTTAATTCCTTGAAACCACGAGATTTATTTACCTGAACGGTAAAGGAAAGTTAGTTACAGAATTTTCTTTAAACCAGTACATGAACGCCATTTGTAAGGCAGAGTATGCCTAAGCGATTATTGTATTTCCTGACACGCCCAAAAGTCCTGAATAAGACTACGATGAACAGCAGCATCGACTGCAAGAGTTGCTGCAAAATATTCCTGATGATAAAATAATGCCAATCTTGACCATGATGCGCCACACGTTCATACGTGGGCTATAAAACTGAACTCAATTGTGGTATGAAGCTTCTCGTTGATCCGAAATCTAACTGTGCCTACGTTATCACAGAAACGAAATGCTGCTCTTGTCCGGGATGACTATTTGGAAAAGTAATATTGAAGTATAATTTCTTTTATTTTTCACACTACCGGTTTCGGATATTGCCCATTCAAGTGTGTCTCTACTGACAAATGTGCCTATGTTACTACAGAGACGCTTCAGACGGTTAATGCCCGAAACCGGCAGTGTGGAAAATAAAACAAAAATTATACGCCGGCTGGTGGATGGATCGACTCCCCACCAGGCCACCCTGATTTAGGTTTCTGCTTGTGGCGAATATAGAGACGGATGCATCGACAAGACTAACTGGATAAATGTTTCAAGGATTCGTTGCCACATCAGACTTTTATGGCATCGCAAGCATCTGATGATTTATTATAGGCAGTGTGGTACTCAATTGAGTTGGCCGAATTATGTTACGGAGATATCAGTGAACTTCCATATGCACACTAGAGATTATGTTAACGTCTATGAGGGAAGAACTGCGGTAGCGTTGTTTATTTCGGTAGATGGTGGATGACCGCTCATTTCTATGTTTGCTTTCCATGTCAAGTGGTCTTTTCCGTGCACCCTAAGTGTACAGTAACAACAGCTTCTACCGTGACAGCGGCTACACCCTTCGCGACACGCTGAAGCGTGCGCTTCATGCTGACAGAGACAAATAAGCGAAATCACCCAACCGCCTACCGAAATCAATATCGCTACATGTTCTTCCATCACACACTTCGTAATCATCTCTGGTAGTATACGAAAGTTCTGTAACGCCAGCATAAAATAATTCGGCCAGCAACGTAAAGTACCACCGGCCTACAGGTAACTACTGAGAATGAAGAGAGAGAAAATCGTCAAAAGCTCGAGACTGCGTACAAATTTGATTGGCAGGAACAACGTGTAGCGATTATGTATCATTTTCGACGCAGAAAACTACGTTCTTTAGCTCAATTTGAGCTACGCGCCCCAGTAACTGCCTCGAATCGAGGGCTTGTTAAAAAAAATCTAACCACCCTCTCATTACCTATCCACAACGAACTTACATGACAATGTGCATACGGAATGGCAACCCCCCCCCTTTCAATGGCATGTAGATGCCAGACGCTGTGCACTTCCATCACTGTCATAAAAAGAAAACAAAGAAAAAACCGAAAAACCCTGACAAGTTTGTCCTTAGTACACGTCGACTAAAATTACGAAAATTTATACTGGTGAGGGCATATTTTTCCTTCCGTCTATTTTCGTGCGCCGAGAGCGCCTTATATCGTAAGCGAGATAAGCAAAGCCGCCCGGGCCATTTCCATCGCTGCTTCTTATCGGGCGCTTTCCTCGCCGGCGAAATTACATATCAAACCCAACTGCTTCCTGCTCTACATGCCGCTAGGAGCACCGGTATGAATATTTAATGCGCCGCCCGGTTATTGGCATATTGATCAGTTAATTTATGCCTCCCTGCGCTGGCTGCCTGGTCGCGAGTTGCTGAGAAACTGTTATTGAAATCCCTTTCGGGTGAGTCGCGGGCCGAGCATAAAAGCTGCCGTCCTGCAAGCACGCAGACCTCCGCTGCGCTGCACCTCTGACGCGAACCAGCACCAAGCAAATGAGTTTTGCCGCCAAGTAGAAACGCTACTAAAAAGGTGGAGTCGGAGACATACTGTACAACGAACTCATTAGCGTAATAAAAGATTTTGAAACGACGATAACTGGTGGAGGAGGACACTAGGAGACACAGTTACTGGCATACAGATGGTGATTTAGAGACTAAACTACGAACTCATCACTCCTCAACTTCCTAAATCAGGCAAAGAGAAATATCTCTATCATTCAACGGCTAACACGGGGCTTATTCCCGGTTATTTACCTGCTCCCAGGGACAAAAAAATTTTTTTTGTTTTGGATATTTCACGTAATTATTATTGACCGAATTTGCAAATTTAAAGCGTCTGTGTAACACACTCATTAAGAGATTAATACTGTGTTAAAGATTAAACACAGTAAGTCAAGTGCAATAATTAGGAACTGTGTTTATATCCTGGAGCAAGTTAACTCATGGTGAGCAAATATCCGGACTTTATTCATCCGTTGTTTGAGAATGAGAGCACTTCACAATATCCAATAAATTTCAAACTTTTGCGCAACTTTTTCTCGCCATACCACCAACAAAATGATGAAAAGGAAAAAGTTTATCGCTTATTAGAGTTTCGCTATTCTTGCATTACACCGATTTAATTCTCACTTCTTTACTACCAACACAATTCGCAACACGGATGGCACACAGAAACCATACATACCACTGAATTTATTTGCAAAATTATATCATTGTGCGACACGCAGATCGAGAAATACGACATTCTACACGCAGAAACTCGATTCTTTTAAGGTATCGGAAAAGCAGCTTTACTGGTAGCGAGAGAAAAAACGAAAAGTTTTAAAAATTTATAGCTTTATCACTTTTTCAAAGTACGCTACTATTCTTATCGTCAGGATAAGACCGTGATTGCTGAAATAGGTTTTTTTTTCCTTTTCTAACACAGTCGATTATGTTTACAAAAGACTTGTTTCGACCGTCTTGCACAGGTGTGACAACCTTTATTGGATTTATATGCATTGTGGTCTGTATTTCATTCCAAACTACGCAAAAGTTTTCTTGTGTAGCCTGCCAAACTTCAGGAAGAGGCAATTTTACGGAACTATGACTGAAAGCTGCGATTGCGTTCATTCTCCAAACAGATCTAAACACACACACTCAGCTAGTTCCCACTGCAAACATTACAGGTAAATTCAACCCGCTTTTCAGTACTGAGCAAGTGCAGCGTTAATGTGCCCTTCAGTATCGAAAACGTCGATGCGTTAAAAGGGCGTAAGAAGTACAGAACTGTTTCAGGGGCGCCACACCAAGACTCTTCTCGGTATGATCAACTGCCGAAAACTCTTGACTTTAATGCTTGTGCTTCACTGGCGCTTCTGATGAAGAACGGTAATTACTCTTAACTTTATCCAAACTTCGTGTTGGGCTCGCTCCACGTCACTGGGAGGACCGGTTCTCTGAGTACAGAGTTGCTGGCATCTCGAGAGAAAGCAGTACAAATGAAGCCAGGCGGCGGGATGCACTCCTCAGATGCAAGACCTCCTGGTGAGTAACGATGCCTAACGCCTTGAGACCGAAGCGTTATCACTGACCTATTTACACGCGGGTCGCCGTTGCACGATAAGACCGAAAGATTTAATTTTTGCGGAAGGAAAAAGGAGAGCTATTAATACAAAGGCTGACGAAATAGTGCAACTACAGCCTTTAGTTACAACGGCGCACTTCAAATTGTTTACTTAGGCATGCTGCTTCACTTATCCTAGTAGCTTTACGAAATAAGACCTCCCGGTTAATGAAAACCGTGTGCGAATCATTACACGAAACCGATCATTATCGTTGGCGCGCAACATTCTACCACCGCTGCCATCAAAACACTTCTGTCTGCTCATTCTCTAAGCAGTATTCGCATATAGTTACGTGTCAAAATGGCGTGTTTATGTGAGACGAGATCGCAGCATATTCTTATGATGTTTTAACAGCGAAAAACAACTTGTAATATGGCATTCTTAGGCAACGAGACATGTCTTTATAAACCGGCATCAGCCGGCCGATGTGGCCGAGCGGTTCTAGGTGCTTCAGTCTGGAACCGCGCGACCGCTACGGCCACAGGTTCGAATCCTGCCTCGGGTATGGATTTGTGTGATGTCCTTGGGTTAGTTAGATTTAAGTAGTTATAAGTTCTAGAGGACTGATGACCTCAGATGTTAAGTTCCATAGTGCTCAGAACCATTTTTATAAACCGACATATCTTCCCCAGGAGGGAATCAGCACCCTGGTGCGAAAGGAGACATGACCGCCAACGACCCAGCAAAGAGGCATTTCTAGTGCCTAAATTAAACTGGATACGAAATACACTAGACAGAGTATTCAGTCCAACGCTTTAATCGTTACCGATAAACAGTGATCGGTGAACTTGCGTTGAAACGCAATTTCTTTCCATTTATTATAGGTTTCGTTGGGGATATGAAGGACAAAGGATAAGAATTGCCCGGTCGACACGATGTTGTTAAGAGATGAAGTACAAGCTCCAACTCCATAGGTATAGCACCTCAGCTTTGAACGTACTGTTGTAATGAAGTGGGAGAGCCTCTGCAATGCCGTTCGAGTTAAGGGGAAGTACCAAGGGGGCTGAGGCATGAATGGGAACTTGGATTGAGGGGAGAGGCGTGCTATGGCGGTCCGTACAGCTATGCAAAGCCACTGTACCGGAGTGGCGTAGTTGTTAACGCACCTGCATAGTGAGCAGGAGACTCGGGTTCGAGTCCCCGTCTTGGTACAAATTTCCATTCGTCGCTTCAGTCTGCATGCATACATAATTAACTATCGATACTTCTCTTTAACAATGTACTGCCCCGATAGATTTTGTCTCCTTTAGCGGCAGTCTACGGTTATGTTTATAAAAGTTGGAGGGATGTACCTGGAAAGTACCGAAACAATGCTCGAGCGATACCGACTGCACGCAGACCCAAAACTCTACCTGCTCCTGAAGTGGTCACGTTCATGTGCCGTCACTTTTCGATACAAGTCAACTGCGCGTGGTGGTCATTATTCGGTGAAGTCAGCTATGCGCGGAGAAAACACAACGTAAAGTTAGCACTCTAACATTTTCCCTCCAATTCTCAGGGACTTAGGCGTGCTATTGATGAAAATGGCCACAACTAACTGCCTTGAGTATATCTACTCCAAATCAGACACAATGATTGACGGTTGAAACATAATATTCATATCGTCGCAAGATATTTACGTTTTCAGTTCATACTTTTTCGTACGTAACTTCCGTTTTATCAGGCAATGTCTGCGGAGTTTGCTGGCCAGCGGAAGTGTTCCTGGAGCCATTCTGCAGAAATTCTGGACGTGTGGTGTCGCACTGTCCTGCTGGAATTGCGAAATTTCCGTCGGGATCCACAAAGGACATGAATGGATGCAGGTAATGAGATAGGATGCTTACTTACGAGTCACCTGCCAGAGTCGTATCTAGACGTATCAGGGTCCCACAGCACTAACTGCACACGCCCCACACCCTTACAGAGCTTCAACCAGCTTGAACAGTCTGTAGGGTGCCTCTTACGTGAGGAAGACGTTTTTACCAGTTTTAATAAATTATTGTCTCTTACTGATGTATTCACGATAGTTAGGAAGTGCTGTTGTCTGTAGCCGGCCATGAATCGGAGAGCATTTCCCACACTGGCTGGCTAGGTGACGAAGCGACCAGATGTCACGCGTAGTGGGGTGGGGCTCTGGACCGTAGCAACAAGCGTTAGCCTGTGAAATGTACATGACGGGAAGTACCACCATCTTGGCGCCAAAGTCACCGATTTTGTTTATTTACATTTAATAATTAAAGTCATTTATGACAACATGAATACTAGGAGGAGCCTCTGGATGTTTGAAACTATTTATCACAATTTTGCCTCGTTAAAATTCACACCCGTTCATTAACAAATGCATATCTTAGTAAGTACGAACTTGATCGGAAATCCACGAACTATGACGAAACTAGTAGGAAATACGGACTGCGCGCCAAAGTCGGCAGTCGGCGTTAAGAGCTCTTCCTGTCTTTTTCTATGGTAGCCATGCTCTCGGTTACGAATAGTTTGTGACATGAGTGTTTCATTATTGATCTAATAGGAATAAAAGTGATATTACGGCATTCTGAATGTTAATTTCGAGTAAATAGATACCCCAAAATTGATCAACAGCAATTTCAGATAATTAGCTTCCACCGACAGAGACATCCAATGCGCCAATGAAGAATCTACACGGGACGACATTTAGGAGAGCTGCACCGCGCACAGGTAGGAGGAAATCTGACGACACGACCCACCAAGGAGGATCAAGGAAGGTCCGACTTACACTCGCAAATTCAGAGTGGAAATGCTGACCAGTTATACTGTACGTCACATATACCACCCTCTACGGACCCGCGGCTAATCTGAGTAATAACAATATCAGTTCAGAAGCGAAGGGATCTTGCAAATCCACTGCTGACATGCAGGGTCCATGGATTCATGAGACTTGTCTCCATACGCGTACACTTCCATCTGGCCGATACAATCTGAAACGAGACTCGTCCGACCAGGCAACATGTTTCCAGTCATCAACAGTCCAATGGTGTTGACGGTTTCACGAGTGAGCCTTCCACTTCGAAAGGCCATATCCATGATGGTTCGTTGAATGGTTCGCACGCTCAAACTTGTTGATGACGCAGCTTTGAATATTTCCAATTCATCGCTACCTCAGCGATGCTGCGTCCCATCGCTCGTTCGCCGACTATTAACACCACGTCTAAACTCAGTTAAATCTTGATAACCTGTAACTGTACCGGTCTAACAACTGCGGTAGACATTTCACACAGCACAGTACTGCTACCAACATTTGAATCAAACATTACGAAGTAGGAAAAAACACTCCACCTGTTTGCTGATGTAATGCTGAACCTGCTCTTACGCAGTTGGGTAAACAGTAAATCTCCTCGCGCGCAATCGGTACCCATCTAAATTAATTACGTAACGCCCTATTTTTTTAGGCGATTATTAGATCTATATGAGTACGGCTCTTATTAATCAAGACAGATAATTTAAGGTATTCTATAACACATGAAAATAAATGTGTCATTAACAAAGGCGACTGCTGCAACCCGTGAATGTATTCCACATTCGGGAGGCGTTGGCCGAGCACGAGATGTTTCCTCGCAAAGTTAAATATGTCACCCTTCGCGCCGAATTTTGACGGCAGCCCACGGCGGGAAGACTCGCGGATGTACGAGAGAAGCATGACAAATTTCAGGCGGCGCGGCGGGCGGTGATTGCAGGCGCTTGTCCGTGCTTAGCGACAGACAATCGACACAATTTGGCGCGCGGGTCACATATTGGCCGCTGGGGTCCAGAGGAACGCGGCCCACCCCACAATGCACCGCGCGGATCGACACATGACGCGCGGCCACGGCCTCGCTCTCCATCCGTCTCGCCAGCGGGGCATCTGTTCCGAGGACGCAGTGATTTATCGCCGCTGTGGCGCGCGCGAAGAATGCGTCCGTCACGCAAATGGCGAGAACAAATCGCATCCGAATAAAAGAAGGTGGGCAAGTGACGTACGTCGTGTTTACACTAGCGACCGCCCACACCACCGCCGCCACAAATTAAACTGCGCAGTAGGGGGAATGTAACGCGCCCCAGCAGTACGCAGTGGGAAACTGACGCGTTGAGATGGGTTTCACGGTGCACAGTAACTGGGCGTTTTATTCCCATGTGTTTACATTTAACGCGTTCGCATCTAAAGGTATAAACAACGCCAGAACTGCGCTGCTGTTTTACATATGTGTTGTAAGTGGGTCAACGTTTGGACAGAAATATCACTTAGCCGAGACAAATACGATGGTGGTTCTACATCTATTTCCTATTTTTCCAGTCAACGAAAGAAAATTCGGGGAAAAATTCGTGTAGTCGCGAATGTTTGTCCCGTGGTAGGAGGGAGCAATATGGCCAACGTACTAATAATCCTGACCGTAGGGTGTGAGCGTGTGGGTGGGGGCAAAGAATGCAAAGGTTTCAGTTTTTCTTGGATAACTCGAAAACCGAGGATTTTACTAAAATGTTTCTCGGTACAAAATTATATTATTGTACAATAAATTTCCTACAAAAGAAAAGGTGCCGTTTCTCTAGGAGAAATAGTATACATGTTGTACATAACTGAGTACGAGCAGATTGTTAAAAATATTTTTTCAGTGCGATAAAATTCTTGTTAATTGACAAACTAAGTGGGTTACGAACAAATATTGAGTACAGTAGAACCGCATTTAGGGATCCATTTTCTGTGGGTGTGACGGGTTGGACGGGAGGGATGGGTGTAGGGTAGACGCTTGAGGGAAGGTAGGTCGCCAGACTGTGGCCATGCCCTCCTCTCCTTCATAGGTCTACGAACCGAAGAGCGATCACGACAGTCCCCACTACGTCACAAAAAGCAACTAAACGGGTGTTTCACAAAAATGACCCTTCCTCATCTCGCCTTACCAAACACTGGCGACGCAGAGCGCAGACCTGCCCGGTGATGTTCGTTTTCCACAACTTGCTTTAACACTGCATGGAATACAGGTGTGAATTACCAACAATGCTGACGCAGGTCCGAAAGTTTTCAGTGACCGAAAACTTCTCAGTCTCTATTCAGTGGTCCACCACGTATTCGTCAACGCCTCCAACTTGAAAGCTTGTTTGGAAGCGAAGTATAACGCCACAGGTAGCTCCGTTCAGAGACGGCGTTTGGAAGCTCTGAGTGTCTCTTCCCCCTCTAACACAGTATTTAATTCACGCGGGATATTTATAGACACGTCGGGGTGGTTCTTACCTTAGTGAACCTCCAGTGTACTTTACTGCTGTATGCTGATGAGTATGCTTCATTGTACTACTATAAGCGAACGGCACATGAATTTACACAAAACCAATTATATCCTCGATAAGCTCCGAGATCGATACACTGACATTAGTGTAGTACACGGAACGGTCTGCTGTAATATCTAAAGCAATGAAACAATATTAGCTTCGTGGAAAGAACTTATTACTTTCCGCTCTTGCAGAGTAGGCAACACCAATTCAGCTAACAGAGAGTTTCTTAATGAAAACATTAATATAAACAGATGTGAATAATGCGCCAACGTTTAAACTGCTTACGTTGACTACGGTAAAGTGAGCGAACATTTCATTCATTTTGGACGTTCGTCTATGATACTGCGACACCTTAGGGCTTAGGCTGTGTAACAACGTACAAGCAATAAGAGATTAAATTTAAATATCTCTCTCGTGTTACCGTTCTCGACGGTGTGGAATCAACCTCAGTGAATGAAGACCCTCCAAAGTAAGTTAACACATGAAACGGGATGCCGTGTGTGCACACTACTACTGTTACGTCGACTTTTCTCTCTGTACAACTACACATGTAACTAAATTAAAGCCCTCCGCCGCGTTTATCTCTCTGCATGTGAAGGATTATCTCGGAACTGCTATAGGGATTTTCATACGATTTTCACTAATACACACACACTCATTCACGAGGAAGGTTTCTGTATATAATTTATGGCCGCTGAGCCAGCGAAGTAGTGGCAGGTATCTAACCGACCTGAAATCTCTGACCAGTTTCGGCTCGACTAAGCTGTTCAATTGGAAGGAAGCCCGCAGAGTCTTTCAGTTGCATTACAGACTTTCTAACAGGTGTTCTTTGTGCGCTTGTCACTGACTATTCTGTACTTAATGATCAACAGAAATAAATTATTTTGTGCAAGCGGTATACCATCGCTCGTAAATACATAAAGAACATTTTTTTATGTAATACAATAAGCTGTTAATATTTTATTTGCTATCAGTTTCCATCTGTATTCATTGTGCTGTTTCTAACATTTCCATTACGTCAGAATGAAAGTACGTATTCCGCTATTCCAGAAAGGTTGTTTACACACACGCACAAACTAAGGGATACGTGAACAGTTGGTTTAAATTAAAAAGAAAACTTTTACACATTACCAGTTTCCCAACAGTTGATATTCGTGCCGTTTCCTGAACAGACGGTCAAAGCGGAAAGAGTCGATGCGAGGAATTCGTCTTTGGGGAAGACGCTGTACAGTGAAGCGAAGCAGTTCTTTCAAATGCATGAGGTTGGTCCTTGTCGACTGCAGCTCGCAGAACTCTGGGCCACGCCACAGCAAGAAAGATTGTGGCTGTGAATTCCGTAGTAAGCAGAACGCAGCTCATTTTGCATTCTGGAACAACGCACACCCATTTCTCCGTTCACCCCTCCTTCCCTCAACAAAGAAAACACACACACACACACACACACACACACACACACACACACACACACACACACACACACGCATATCCGAATCTATCACACTACGTCTTCTACTGTTTTGCTACGCAACAATTAGTTTGAAAGAAACCACCTGTTATACTGGACTATATCTTAATGTGTCAGAATCTAAACCAGCATTATATATACTCATGTTTTATTTTTATTTTGTACTGAAGGGGCAACAGACGTGACCAATCTGCAATCATTTTCCTAGAGCAAAACTGCCATACTTTACGTCAGCTGAGATGTGACGCGACACGTCATTGAGAGCAGCAGGACCATCTACTGTGAGCTAAACCGTTCTCTTCTTTTGTTACACTAGTTGTTTACCTTCCAATAAGCACTCTAAGATGGTACATTTTCTGGCGTTCGTGCGCAACCGCGAGAATAACTCAAATGAGCGTAAAATCATGCAATTGTAGGTTTCAAACACACTTTGCCAGAAATACGAGTACGAGACATCCAGAATTCACCTCATAACCCGAAATGTTTCAGTACTGAAATTCGACGATAAGGTAAGCTTTAGCACACAGATCGCTTATGCCCCGCGTATGCTTGGAGGCACTCTTTGAAGTAAGTATTACAAAGTTCGGAAGGTTGACTCATCTTCATAGTAGGTTGAGGGTACCGAAGGGTCCAAATTTAGAGAGGGAAGGTGTACTTAACACAATGAAAATGACCTCAGACGCTGCTTAGTCGGATGGTAAATCGATGTGATTTCATCTGTGATCTTCACACTGCAAGTAGTTAAATAATTGTGCAAACAGCGTGGATCGCTGCTATATCGATCGCAGAGTGATAAAGTAAGTCATAACAACGACAAGAAGATTGTTTTTTTTAACATGTAGTGCTAAATTGTAGTTTCAATGCGTTTGCCGCAGCAATACAAACGAACAATACATATATGTGTATGTGTGATGCCTGTTCTGTCGGACATCCTAGACAGAACAGGATACCCCGATAAACCCCCCCCCCCCCACACACACACACACACACACACACACACACACACACACACACACACACACACACACACACACACACGAGGGGGGGGGTAGATGGGGGGAAGGAGAGAGAGAGAGAGAGAGAGAGAGAGAGAGAGAGAGAGAGAGAGAGAGCGCTCATGCTTGCGGGACTCAGCCGAAAGCTGCTAGTAATGGGATAATGGATGGTAGACTGGACGTTACTAGAGCGTGACAACTTGAGAATTCGGGTCGGATGGAAAGCCTGTCCGGATGGCCAAGGTGATTAAGGGGCTAGCACGCGTACAGCGGAACATTCGATTTCTAGTCCATGCCGGCAAAAATTTTCCACTTCTCTCCCGTGAATTTATAACGCAAAATTGTGGTCGATGCCTTCGTTTGTCTTAAAATTTTTTATAAACGGCAAGCGGTTGTGTATCGTAGTTCCAGCGTAAGCTGAGATCTGTGGCTCAGCGAACAGTGTGTGCGTGACTGTTGGTGCTACTGTTGCGCGATGAATATGGAGCGGCTCGAGTCGCAGTAATTAGCGCCACAATTAGCCGCTAGGTGGCAGACCAAGCAAGTGAGCAGTGATTAGTGCCAAAAGCCCGACGTGTCCCTCTCACGCACCGCACCTGCTCCTGCACAGTTCTGGCAGCTAATGTTACTACCGGCACCTGCAATTGGGAGCTTCAGTATCACTTGAGCACAGATCAGTTACTGCAATACATTCAGTTTCTGCTTCCGGCACAAGTGTTACCTATTGTGTGTCCTTACTCCCGTTACCTCACATCCCTCCCCCCTAGCATGATTTCACACATTGAAGACCTTTCATCGTAGTGCTAGATTACAGAGGCTTGTGTAATATCGAAAATATTATGTCTCAACAAAACCACTCTACAAGGATACAAGGCGGGTAGTTTACTTCCCCTATTCCGTTATGGTATAGAGCAATAGAAAATTACACTATGTATGTACGTATTTCGATTTCCACTAAGACGTGTTCGAAAACAGAGATACACAATGGAGGCAATATACTTGCTGGACAGTCTATCCATAATGACGATTTTCTAACTTCACCCGAGAAAGTTACTTCCAACAATTTAAATTTAATCGGTTTAACTTATCTGAATAAAGGTTCCCGGCGAAGCACCGTAATAATTTAAAATGAACTTATCTGAAAATCGCTGCTGCACTTTCGTAAGGACTACGCTTCTAACAAGATGTTACAAAATATCTTCGACTATTTCGTCAGACTGACTTCATAAACAGTCCATACATTGGAGCAGTACTGTAAAACAGATTGCTTTAAGCCTCACATTTAATATTTGCCTTCCTTAGAAAAAATTTCAGACTATCGCTCCATTTCGAACCACCACCTATCATATCTATGAGACGGGATCTGGAAGTTTGTCACTAATCGCAATTTAAGTGTCGGCATGTCACTCGCCCACCACCACCACCAAGGCACAATTGACTCCTAAACACAACAGCATTATCAACGAAAAATGATACTGCTGTTGACACTATACATTAATTCTTTGTTGTAACAAGGCTAACGATCATACGAGGTGTAGGTATAAAATTACGGCAATGACGATGCCACACAGTAAGTGTATACGCCAAAAATGAACGACGAATAGCTGTGAAGCGAGAAGCTTTCTCAGTCGAATGCGCCATGTCTGGTGACAGTAGACAAATAACTGTGGCGTGGACTTTTTGTGTAAGAGCTGTTATTTTGTTTCGCCGAAAAAATGTAACTATAACAATGAAGCAACGAACTGTCCATGAAACTTGGAAAAATTGCTACTGAAACATATCTTTTACTAAAACAAGGGTAAGACGATGACAGTTTATCACGTACTGGAGTTTTTGAGTGGTTCACGCGTTTCCAAGATGGACGAGAAGACTGAAGATAACTCGCGAACGGAACGCCCGTCCTTAAACATAAAAATGAATGAAATATCTAAATAATATTCAATATGATACGATCTGACCGTCGGTTGAGTATTCAATGATTGCTAAAACTGTAGGAATTGACAAAGAATGCGAAAGACAAATTGTACATAACCAATTTAACATCAGAAAAGTGTGAGCGAAACTGATGTCAAAAATTCTCACTATCGAAAAAATGCAGCTCGTGAAAATGTTTGTACTGACGTGTTGAATACCACTGAACAAGATCCTAATTTCTTGGAAAGCTTGACAACATGTGATGAATCTCAGTTTTTCATTTACGATCCAGAAACTACGCACCAATCCATGAAATAGAAGAACCCAACTTAACCTAGAGCGAAAAAAAGTTCGAATGAGCAAATTAAAGATTCAAAAAGGTGATTTTTTTCGATATTCGTGGTGTTTTTTATCTTCAGAGAGTTCCTTAAAGTCAGACTATTTATAAACATTACTGCGTAGGCTCTTGTATAAGTACGTGAGAAAATCGAGCCCCGGAAGACAGAGTCATGGGTTCTGCATCAAGACAACGCACAAGCTCAAATCGCAATATCTGTTAAGAGGTTTCTAGCTAAGCACGGTATCCCAGTGTTAGGCAATCAACCTTATTTGACTGACCTATTACCATTGGCATTCGCCAAAAATCTGCACTAGAAAGAACTAGACTCAGTCCGTTGTGGCAGTGAAAGAGAAAGCGGCACGCAGCGTGAAGTAGCTTACAGAGGAAGACTATCAGAAATTTTTTCATCAATGGAAAATTCGCATGGAGCGTTGTAGGGATAGAGGGGGGGAGTATATTTCGGGTAACCATAATGAAATCTGTATGTTTTTGAATAAAATGTTTTACAGCAATAGTCCTGTGATCTTGGAACCACACCTCGTTTGACACTTTCATGGAGCACGAATTGTGTTACTTTTTTTCACGCTGATAACACGCCATACAATATAAACTGGAGGACTACTACCTTTTACTCATTTTCGTACGATTCATATATTTGAGAACATATTCTTTTTCCGTTCGCATTTTCCGTATTGCGTCAGTGCGTCAAGGGTACTGGATCAGCATTATGTTAGTCTCGGAGGTACATCACACGCGAAACAAACTGGAACCCGACAATTGCACGAATATCTGAAGCCAACAAAGCGTCATGTCAATGCAATGACATTACTGCCAACTGTACTTCTGCAGCAGGTCGCTCTATTACATGGGGATATACTCGGTACATCCAGCCTGTAGTGGACTGCGACATGTTCACGGATTACAGCTGTCTTCATAGACTTGCTCGTATTCAGAGAATGATCAGTGTGAGCATGGCCCGAGAGCTCAATCACATACAAATGGTCGTGACACGTGCTGATGACGCCACGGAATGTGTGTAGTCTGCATATGATGTTCCAGGACGAGGACGTAAGCTCATTTAGCACTGCTGGACAGCCTGAGGGCATTTGGACGAAGAGATAACGATAACCTCGACATCACAATACATTGTTACGAGTGTAAATTTCTCGCTGACCTGAGACTGGTCATGGTGAGGTAAACCCCCCCCCCCCCCGTCCACCCAGAGAGAGAGAGAGAGAGAGAGAGAGAGAGAGAGAGAGAGAGAGAGAGAGAGAGATATCAAACTACAGCTATCTCACACTGATCATTCCAATCGTTTATCTGTTAGGTGGTTCCGCCGTGCCATATTTTTACTATTTACGGGAGGTTCTTTACTTCGTACGCAATGACTGTTACACCTACAGAGAATATGAAACAAAGTTTCCTTAAGCTATACTCTCTCTGCTGTGGTTATATGCCAATAGTTCTCAAGCTTTCTTGAAGTGTCGTCTCAGTCCCAGCAGACACGTTACAGGAAACAACAGAACATCATTTTTCTCCACGGGAAGACACGATGACTTTAGAAGACAATAACCGTTGTTAATTTAATGGCAAGAAGAGAAAGAATATAACGGTCTCCCTCACTATTTTGGTCCCATACATTCAGTTGAGGCACGACTCACAGGTCATCTAGAGAGATAAAATTTAAAAATTGTACTGTAGTTTACTGTAGCATCCTCGCGTTGCGAGCAACTGCACTTTGAAGGCCTAGTTTTGTCGTGGTAACACTATTCGGTCATCGGTCGAACTTACTTGTGTGGCAAAATACCGTCAGATTAGAACCGCTAACAACTACGAGACTAACAATGCGTAAGCAACGGCTGAGGCCACAAAGAACAGTTCACGTCTGTGCCTGTTTGACGAGCGGTAATTGGTTTGTCGGTAAGGCCATCGTACCGGCGTAGGCGCATCATTCTTACGAATCAATTTGTGGAAAATTGGAAATTGGTGTTGGCCAGGGCATTTATTCGGGTGTCACTGGCAGAACTTGCGGGACACTACTAGGACACAAAGCTGGATAATAAAAAATAATAATCGCCGAAATATAAGTGAAAATCGGTATTAAATTGAAAATTAATAAGTAATGAAAAATGTGACTCGTTAATTTGTGTGCAATTGTAGGAAAGGAAAGTCAGAGGAACTTAGAGTCGAAAGAAATCAGAAAGCCTTTATATCTAGGAAGTTCAGGGCAGAGCGAATACGAAGACTACAGCAGCGCCGAAACGGCAGAAACCGAATAGGTGGGTGGAACATGTGCAGGCGTCGTTGGAATGCAATATAGATAAGTTTTACGGTCTGACGATAATTTATGGATATGCAGTTTTAGCTTGACGATGTCCACTATGGAACAAATGGTAGTTACTGTTATTCTGAAGGAGGTTAGGTTATCCCGACTGAAATCTAGGTAAATTCTAGGTAAACGGTGCAACTGAGGCTGTTGATTATTAGAATTAAAATTAATATTCATACAGTTGCTGACAGGGCCGCGAAATGTTGAAGATATTGAATATAGGAAACAGTTTTACTATAAACACTGATTGTACGGTTTCAGTGTGACCTGAAGGAGGTTAAGGTGACGTTTTCACGAAAAAATCTATGGCCCGCAGCCGTACTGCGCACACACAATTCTTTTTCTGGAATTGAAGATGACTTGCGCACCAGGTTGTAACCGATTATCTGAATAAAAAAATAGTGCGTTCCTTAGAAACTGGCAGGCAGTGTACATTATCACAATATGGGGTTCCATACAACACTGATGGGCTGCTCGCCGTTCAAACGTACGCACACTGCTCTGCCCTTCGCGAAATTATTCTGCAACACGAATACCGGATGCCACAGCCGGTCGCGCCCTCCTCAGACGGGAAGAGACCCCCCTCAAAAGCAACGGCCTGACTAGCAGTGACGTACAGCATGTCGCCGCGGCAGCGCTGGGCGGTGGGAGGGAGGGAGAGAAGATAATCCAATCCCGCAGTCAGGCCGCCCCGCGCGAGGCAACCGCGAGGGGACGGTAAAAAAGACGGATTGTGTCGCGAATTACAGGGCCAGTCGCTTTTGTGAGCGGCCTAAAAGGCCACAACGCCAGCCAGCCAACACGACTAATCCCGTCGGGGCATGCGCTGCGGAAACCCGACCGTGCTGCGCCTTTCATTAGCGGCCCGTGGGACCGCGTGGGCTCGGGGGCGGCCGCCCCGCACAAAGGTGGCAGCACCGGCGCCGCTACAGCTACTTGTTCCACCGTTTAGCGGGCGCGCCAACAGCTGGACAGCTGTGACCCCCATCTGACCGTACACACACACACACACACACACACACACACACACACACACACACACACACACACACACACACACACACAGAGAGAGAGAGAGAGAGAGAGAGAGAGAGAGAGAGAGAGAGAGAGGGGGGGGGGGGTTATGGAAGCAGGAAAAGTGGGAGTAACTGTTTTAGACAGATCTATTGACGCGAATACCTATTCCAGTACAAGCTTTTGTTTCCCCGCCGGGGCGCTACTGACGCAAGACTCGACGTGCCGCCCTAAGTGTCACTACCGCACAACACCTCTGGCTCCCTCTCGTAGGCGTACAACAGGTATGTCTCTGCACTGTACACTAAGGTCCTTAAGTCCTGCCACTGCCCCTCTTTTGTGGTCATGATGTGTACTTATACTCCATATGTCTTTTCTTTCCCTTCAGATGGCGGACCCAAGTACCTGCTGCGTGGAAGAACGTGTTCTGGTAAGTGCGTGGGCTCATGAACGCGGACACACCAGGAAAATATAACCGGTGTGCAACGGAAATTTGCGGCAAGATTCCTTAACGAACTTCCTCTAAATCGAACCATACTGCGACGGCAAAAGAAAAGTCAGAACCGGGTCCATTTTAGATTGAAAGACGACAGGTCCACCATCAGCACGACAACAAACGTGTGCAGCAGTGATGGTTTCTGAGACCAAATCGCCCATAAAATCACTGTGGGAAAGATCAGCTCAACTTGGAATTCCAAAAACGACTATGCTCGCACACATGAAAAAAAGATTTGGTAATACAATCTTTCAGACCAACATTCGTAAATGAGTTACGTGATGAAGACATGCGGGGTGAAGTTTTCTCTTCAGAACAATGTGTAATTTATCGATGTTGTCGGAATAGGGACATTTTTCTGGGGCAAGTAGAACCCATACTCTTATGTAGAGTAACAGAATTATACCCCACATTTTATGATCTGCGCTGCAATGTCCAGCAGGCATCTCATAAGGCCGTATTTCTTTGGCGGTTCAGTGAGCCAACACTCTTACTTGCAAATGTCGCGTATATGATTTATTCCAGAGCTCCAAAGACTGAACATTCTTGGTGACAGTTGGTTTCAACAGGACGAGTTCCTATCCACTACGCTCCCCGTGTTCGATAATTCTTGGATGATGTGTTACTCCAGAGATGGAAGGGGAGAGGATCAGTGTATCGGCTTGCGCCTATCGAGGGGCCTCCGAGAAGTCCAGATCTGACGTCATGCGACGATTCCATTTGGGGTATAAGCAAGTAGTATGCCGCGAGACAACGATACCAGAAAACTGACGAATTGAAGCAAGTTGTCAGGGAGGCACTCAAGGAAAACGCGCTGTCTCTGCTTTGGAGAATTTCACAAAAGACCTCGCGCCGCAAAAGTTTGTGCCGCTACAATGATGGTGCCCATTCTGATATCCTGGATCACTAAACAAGGTGGGAAGTAAAGTATCAACGTTTAAGAAAACGAATTTCTAGTACAAATCCGTGATCGCTTTGAATATTTTGTGAATAAAATTCGTCTACATCGCTATTCACATTTACTTTAACTATTATGCCTTTTCGGTACTATCATCATCAGATATCAAAAATCTCAGAACTTGCAGAACAAGTTTCAGTGTCTGTATTAGAATCTTCACGTTATCAGGGCACCAATATTTTCTTAAGTTTTCCACTGTTTCTGACTGGTATTCGGCTGTAACTTTTTAAACTAAGGTAAATGAACTTGCCCTATGGACTGCTTTTGCTTTGGATCCCCATCTCTAGCCTATGAAACCTGGTCTGCTGAGCTAGATATAAATAACTGAGAGAGTTCGGAACTGTCCAGGAAAGCATGGTTTTCATTTTATCTTTTCTCGTTGTGCAAATTCTGGTCATTAGCATGTCTCTAAAGAATGACGCACTGAAGAGAAAACTATTATTCCGGGTTTTCATATGCCTCAACAATTGCTGTGACTGTCCGTCGTTTACTTCATACATCGGAGATTTTCAATGTATCTGCTATCGTCTGCGTAACAGAACGGCGACTGTGAAACGTCTGTCTTTATTTAGACTTAATTATAATTTCTAATGTTTCACCCTTCTTGTCCCTCTGTTATGAAACATTCCAATCACGTCCATAGCTTCACATTTTAGCAGTATGTAGCTCTTCATTACTGTTATTATACGTTATGCCACTGTACACTGAAGCAGATAAACTACGTTTTAAGTGATCTGCTACTTTGTTCCCATGTTCGAGTGACAGATTGAAACGTTAATGCTGCTAAAGAAAGCCGCCAAGTGAGAAGGGCCAGATCGACTTTATAAAACTAGAAACGTTCTTAAATTATTTGCCTGCGTTGATTACCGTGTTACAACCTAATTGCAGGTCCTGACGCAAACTGATGACAGTATTTCACCAGACGGAACTACTGTGAACTAATCGACAATTCTCAAAGGGAATACAGCAGAGTGATAGAATTCCAATAGCTATCAATCTCTCTCTCTCTCTCTCTCTCTCTCTCTCTCTCTCTCTCTCTCTCTCTCCCCCTCTCCCCCCCCCCCCCCCCCCCCCGATTTTCTAACTGTGTAGTGCGTACTTTTTACTTCGCCACTGTAGTGCCCATGATGCACAAAAATGCTTTTCGCTTCATAAAATAATTTTTAAATCGTAACGTTTGTTCCTTTCTCCAGTCGAAAATGACACCAGCTCTGTAAACGACGAGGAGGATACGTGAGTGACGAATCGGAATAGACACCGTGTCTCTTTCTTTTTACAAGAAAGGTAATTTAAAAACTACTAGTAGCAACAGCATCAGTGGCAAAGCGGCGGGACAGGAGAAAAGCTATTCCTGGTAGCTGACCGGCGTAATTTACCAGCTCCTAAAATCGAGTGACTGACGTCGAGAACTCTTTCTTTTGTTTTATTATCCTTAGCCACTTCAGGAAGGGCACCGGCTTTCACTCTCGCAGAGAGGTTGAAAAAGAAAGAAATACCCTTTCAAGTTCTCTTTCACGTAAACACAAAACGCCAGCAATAAAAGCAAAGCCGGCGCGGGCCTTTATGATCCGTCGCGTCGCGACAGACAGCTAAGCAGCTTGCTCATGCCTGCTCTCTGTAGCGCCCTTGACGCAGGAGTGGCTGCCCGTTTACGAACTGCTGGCTGGCCACTGCCTTCTTACGTGCGCGACTTCATGGGTGCACTTCGACTAAAATGGTTCCAGCTCTTACAAAAAAAAAAAAAAAATGTAGCCGAACGCAGAATAAAGTGAAGGGGTCGGCGGAAAAAAGTGCTAACCCGCAACAGCGTATTTTCTGTTATTGCATGTTGTGAGTTTCATCCAATTCTGAGGCGAGAAAATACGTACATAATACAGGGTGTTTCAAAAGGAATGACCTGATTTAAAACTCCACATTTATTGATAAAAACATATTACAAAATACCGCAAGATCTTCAAGTGTTTTCTTTGAAGTCAGTACCGCCATTAGACTTGTTTATTTACGGTGTTACATTTACACTTACACAATCATTATTTCGGCTTAAAAAGTGCCAATTATCAAGTGTTTTTAAGTGTTATAAACTGCCTGGGATGGCATACTGTCGTATTAAAATCCACTATCAGACTTATTCTCTGCCAGAAATATCGACTCTTAAACAATGTGTCTAATAGTGGATTTTAATAAGACAGTATGCCGTCCCAGGCAATTTATAACACTTGATAATGGAACTTTGAAGCCGAAATCATGATTGTGTAAGTGTCCATGTAACACGGCGGTACTGACTTAAAAGAAATGTGTTATAACTAGTGTAACCTCCCCACAAAATCTTTAAAGAAAAGGACGATACTAATTAGAAATGCTGATGGACATGGCTCTATGCGTAACCTGCCCACAATGAAATGTATTGACAATGGCAACAAAAATGTGAAAATACGCAATCTGACTCAATTATAAATCCTTCAAAAAATTAAAGTCCATTCAGTGACAAGAAAATTCAATTAAACCGAAATATCGGTCTTTGGCCCTGTGTAAAACAATCAGAATTAAAGTCTTACCTCAGAATAAATGGATGTCACATATCTGCTCTTGTTGTTGCGCACCGCTTGGAGGAACTGCATTGCAAATAATAATATTCTCTTTTTTTTGTGATTTTAGTGGAATTTTTCTTCAAAAAGAAGTGGAATGAAATGGGAAGTGCAACGAGATCTTTAGTTCAAAAAAATTAAACTTTTGAGAAAATGCTTTTGAAATAAAAAATTATTATTGGGACACTTGTTGGAGAATAATTACAATAAATAAAATTTTTCATTATCTAATGATTATATTAATTAACAGTATACCTTATTCCACATCTTGACCATTGTTGCCGACCGCCTACATCACACAACCGCACTGGGCTGCTACTACTGACCGACCGCTCTGCATGACGACTACAGACTGAGTACTGCTCTCAACTAGACAGAGCTACAGACTCGCAACGACTGACTGACTGCTACTCTGCATAGCGACAACTAACTCGCAAAGACTACTACTGACTGAGAACCGCTCGCAACACTCGCGCGGTCAAGCGCATACTCTCTGGTCACAGATGCTACAATGCCTCGCCATCGCTGCTGCGTTACATACGTAAAAAAAAATTAAACTTTTGAGAAAATGCTTTTGAAATAAAAAATTATTATTGGGAGACTTGTTGGAGAATAATTACAATAAATAAAATTTTTCATTATCTAATGATTATATTAATTAACAGTATACCTTATTCCTCATCTTGACCATTGTTGCCGACCGCCTACATCACACAACCGCACTGGGCTGCTACTACTGACCGACCGCTCTGCATGACGACTACAGACTGAGTACTGCTCTCAACTAGACAGAGCTACAGACTCTCACCGACTGACTGACTGCTACTCTGCATAGCGACAACTAACTCGCAAAGACCACTACTGACTGAGAACCGCTCGCAACACTCGCGCGGTCAAGCGCATACTCTCTGGTCACAGATGCTACAATGCCTCGCCATCGCTGCTGCGTTACATACGTGTTTCACTAGGGCCCTGCATTATGAAAAAATTTATTCAAGTTTTTTGCCACGCTATTACAAATGCTCTGTGTGACCACCAGCAGTAGCACCAACAACATGTAAACAACAGCTAAACTTGTCAAACTTTACACAATGTAACTGCTTGCATAGAAGTTATGGCAGATGTTAGTCTGTTCTTCACTACTTCTACGTCACGAGCTAAAAGAGATGAACACACTTTCACGTATCAACACAAGAAAAAAGCACATAGGGTCATCTCTAGCAATCTTGGAGACCAAGGCTGTAGGGCGGTGTCTGTGTGTCCCATGCGCCCTATCCTGTTGGAAAATGAAGTGACCGTACTACTCCTGAAGTTGTGGAAAAGCTAATTCTGCAGCATTCGAAGAAATCTCGACGCTGGATAGGACGCACGGTACCGCGAAACGCTGTCCTCCAAGATGACCAGACATGAATATGAATTTTTTTCCTTTTGGGAGGGAAACTGTCCATCTCTCCATTAACTCTTGACATAGAAGTGAAGTACAGAGTATCACCCGCAAAAGCAGATACATCGTGTAAGGTTTATGATGAATTTAGCCATCGTCTACACGCTGTTCGTGGTTCAAATGGCTCTAAGCATTATGGGACTTAACTTCTGAGGTCATCATCAGTCCCCTAGACTTAGAACTGCTTAAACCTAACTAACCTAAGGGCATCACGCCCATCCACGTCCGAGGCAGGAGTCGAACCTGCGACCGTAGCAGCCGCATGGTTCCGGACTGAAGCGCCTACAACCAACCGCTCGGCCACAGCGTCCGGCACACGGTGTTCGTGCTGTTGCTCGTGGACACACAGGGCATTTGCAACCGCATAGCTGAAACTTTACGATTTTGAGAGTATTTTGCAATGTATCACATGTTGCTAGTGCGTCTTTATCAATAACTAACGATTTTTGAAATCAGGTCGTTATTTTTGAAACATCCTCTACAAAAAATTAATATAGAAGACAGAGCTTCTAACTCTACAGATTGAATTACTTGGTACCGGCAAGTTTCACTCTCTAATATGCAACAGGTAATGTGATCCGCCTAGCCGTTACTAAATTGAGGTTAGCACTTCATTCCCCAATAAATTACCTCCCACAGACTAAGCTGCAATTAAGTCAATTATTCGTGCCTCCTGATGTTACGTAGCTCCCTTTTTCGGAACAATCAATGATATTTAAGGGCTAAAGAATCTTTAACAGGGCTTGTAACATTCGTACTTTGTGTGGTAACTTAGTTTTCTGACAGTTTACTAAATGGCGAAAATGTACCTTTCCTGTGAATAATGCTGTGAAGTTACAGATGGCTGTAGAATGTCGTCGTCGACAGCCCGTTCAAGTTCTCGGCGAAATCTGAAACCTTATTGCAGATAATTATTTTCTCGCTACAGATCGGCCGGACTTCGTGTATGTGGTGTGACAGCATTTGTAATGAAAAATGGATTGACGGTCCTTAAGTCTGATTTCATTAAATACTTTTGAATGAAACTTCCTGGCAGATTAAAACTGTTTGCCGGACAGAGACTCGAACAACGGTCCTTTGCCTTTCGCGGGCAAAAGCTGATCAGTTCCAAAAAACATGATCGAGTCAATCGCCTTGTTAACACATGAAGAACACGTCCCAAAAATTTTCGTAAACAAGCTGGACCTATCACAACACCTTAAAACTATCACCACATTCATTTGAAAGTCACTTAAAATAGAGCACACTTCTGCCGCTGACCTCCGTCTAAAAATAAAATACAGTCTAATAAAATGCGGCCCACAGTGATTTGTACGGTACAAGCACCACACACTGGAGAGTCCTCTCGCTGGAGCAAGAAGCCACGCGTCATAGGACCATGGCCTATACGGAGGAGGACATCACTGACCCTGAAAGGCGGTATGCCATGACTGCGTAGCGTGCCCTACTAGCCGCAGCTTAGTATCCATCACTTCCAGCCACTCTCTGACTGCATCGCAACTTCGGTCAAGTCTCCGCTGTATTTACACAAATACAACAAAATTATTTTGTTAATGTATTCATGTGTCGTGTAAGACGTGAGCGCGTAACTTGTTCCATTCTAGACAAATGAATTACACCAGTTTGAATATTCTGCTATTTTCGAATTCTGGCAATGAAAAAATCTAAAAAAAAACTAAATTTATGTCAAGCATTTGAGCATCTTAAATGTCAACAACGTGAGAAAAAATAAATTTCAATACAGCCAGTCTCCGTTAAAGTTCTAGGCAACAGAATTTGTCTTCCGCATTCAGTAACACATCTAGCTGCACCACTGTTACCCACCAACTGTACACGCCTGTCTCCACATCTGAAGACCGTTACGACCTTTAAGGACTCAGTCTCTTACACTATTACACTACTGTCCTCTGTAATTCCAGAATCGTGTCTCCGCATTAGCGCGATACGCTGCGTTCCTCGTGCCGTTTCACGTTACGACAGCCCAGACGGCTGCACGACGAGATGAAAAGTAATGCTCCGTTCGCCACGGCCGTGACCGCGGCGGTGTCAAAAGGATTCCACGCCAGATAAAAGTTCTGACGGGTGCTTAATCCTGCGGGTCGACGAGGCATTCCAGAGGTGTGGCGGGCGCCACAGAGGAATGCAGAGCCGCTGGCCAGAGATGTCATCTGATGAGGTCCAGAGATAACGGCATAAACTGTGGGCTGCCGCTCTGCTCGCAGTCACAAAGGCGGCCAAGGCGAACGCGACCTTTCAGGGGACAAGAGGGTCAGCGCACCGGCTGCGCTCTCTATTCACGGCGAAATCTCGTTTATGGAACGCGGTAAATGAAACCTATTCTGTATTCATTGGCTCGCTGGCTGGCGCGACATCGGCTTCGTAGCTCCGCTACCAGAGGGCAGACGAGGTTCCAGGCTCCCAGCTTTGGCTCTCGATCGCCAACGTCTTCCGCCTATATAACATTGCCTCGACGTATACGGGAGTTATCGTTTCTCCTACAGTCAATCAGGATAACTTTTTACCAACCAGAGTATCTTTGTACCACTTTTCTTTCAGTCGACTGCTGCTCTACCTTCTTGCATTATTTTCAATAAAAGTAACAGTTTTATTACCTCTGCGATTTATAGTTAGTATTTCGGTGGTCTTTCCAAGTTCCTTCAAGCTCTTAGCGTTCTGATTATCCTTTAATTGCGTTGGCTGTGAAGAAAGGGTCTAGCGACAGTGATTTAAGTTGAAAAGTGTCAGGTCGATTTAAACACCTTGATACTTCAAAAGTAAACCTGCAGAATGTCGCCAGTTCGTATCGTACCAATGTGTCACGAATAACTGTAAGTTAAACGATTTTGAGCGCCAGTGACGGTAGGTGCAGATTCTAAATGAGGCTACCAATGCTTCCGACACGTGCAACCATCTCCTGAGTGTTCCGTGTACTTCAATTTTTTTCCATTCATGTAAAAATTTATTCAAGCACTGAGGGGTTAACACTGTTTGTGTCTACTTCTTATTGATATGTTATTTCCTTCTTGCACGGTAAATGTACCCGGAGCATCACGTACAAGAAGATTTTTTTTTTTAAGGCTGGTCTAAAGTTATCCTGAACGACAATGTAACTGTACCATCATTAAAACTGAAGTTTTACTCTAATAGAGCGTAGTGAATAAGCATTTTAAGTTTTCCAAGCACTCGGTAACTACAGATATAAAATGTTACATGTCTTATGTGATGTGTAATTTATTTTGTGTCCAGTATTTTCACGAAATGGTACCAAGTTACTCCGATTAAGTATACTTCCTACGATCCTTCTACCTTGTTTCTGAGAAAAGCGATGCGCCGTCACGATGACAAATTAGAGTAAACGGTCTGAGCAACACTGTCGGTTGCTACAGGCAGTTACGTCTCCAGCTAAATGTAGTTCCTCTTGCACAGTAAGCAAATCACTTCACATAAGTACGATGTACAGTCTTGCAGTCAATCTAACTTCCAAACTAAAAGTTATTCATGTTCTATGAAAATGGTTGACGTTAGCAACAGTATTACCATTTAATGACAGAAGGGCTGAGGAGGTAAAAATTATCAGCACGACGCTTTTCGGCATCATCATCAGATGCATTCCAGTCACACGACGCTGTAGGTTTATCTGAATGTGAGAAGAATTATTTGCCTCGTGTGACAGTGAGGGTATCTAATAAAATTTAATTCTATACAGAGAGAGTCAATTTCTGTGTATGCTTTTAAGTCTATATTTAAATGATTTCTTTGATATATTTACTTACACTTATAATAGAAATTCATATTACGTACAGAGCACAGTAATAAACACACGACAATGACTTAAAATATTTTCACACTGAGATGTTTGCATTCCGAAGACGGTTAACTGCTACGATAAACTTATTTCAGTTGTTACGATAGGACAAACAATTAACACAATCTTTTTTATACAAGCATTTATAACTTTTCTTCATTATGTTCCAAGATCTGATAACTTACAGAAAGATTCCAACTGTTTTTTGGGCGTAATAAACAGCCACTTCAGTGAGCAGGCTTGACTGTAAATTTCAGTAAGTCACATCATTTCGACGCGGAAAGCAATGGGTCTGTGTTCGTGCCTAAACCAGATAATTTCTTTTGCGTTCTTTCGAGTCATTTATTTTATTCGTCTGTTTAGGACGTGTAGGATGTTATCTCATTCGCAGATATTTTTAACGCCACAAACGACACGACTAACGTGTTACACCTTCACTTACCATTTTCGGTCCGTATACCCCATAAGTATCCGGATAAACGTTAGCAGCTTGGGCAGTTTCGCATCCTCAAACCGTATTGCCGGACGGATTTCACATTTGGCAGATTTTAAGTCCCAACGCTCAACTTGAACCGGCAGTTGCAGGTGAAGTAGTAGCAATGTCTTCTCGGGCTTCCAACCAGGTCAAGTGGTTGAAATGCCACGAGCTTTCGAGCAAGCACTTCTTGGCCATCGTCACGTGGAATGACTGCCGATGGGCTGCTGATAAGCCCTTATCTACTCTAGATGGCGGCTGTGACGTCACTTGTGCCGCAGCACCACCCTATCTGGGCATACGTCGACTCGCCCGATGCGTCGGCTTCAACCTCGTCATGGCTGGGTCGCTAACCGGCAGTACGAGTACGTAAGGTCGTACCAGCAACGCTTCGCCAGTGATTCCACTTGACAATGGACAATGGCCAAGGAGAGTTTGATCGAAAATTTGCGGCATTTTAACAACTTGACGCTGATGGAAGCCCAAGAGCAATTTTTTCAATGTTACCGCCGCAAGAAGCCGGCCAGGGTTGCCGAGCGGTTCTAGGCGCTACTGTCTGGGACCGCGCAACCGCTACGGTAGCACGTTCGAATCCTGCCTCGGGCATGAATGTGTATGATGTACTAAGGTTACTTAGGGTTAAGTAGTTCTAAGTTCTAGGGACTGATGACCTTAGAAGTTAAGTCCCATAGTGCTCAGAGCCATTTTAACAGCCGCAAGACACTGCATTCTTACAATGTGTGATTCGATTTTGACCGTCAGATGCCCACTACAGTTGGGACGTAGTAGCGACAAGCACTGTCTATACAGGGTGTTACAAAAACGTACGGCCGAACTTTCAGGAAACATTCCTCACACACAAAGAAAGAAAATATGTTATGTGGACATGTGTCCGGAAACGCTTACTTTCCATGTTAGCGCTCAATTTATTACTTCTCTTCAAATCACATTAATCATGGAATGGAAACACACAGCAACAGAACGTACCAGCGTGACTTCAAACACTTTGTTACAGGAAATGTTCAAGATGTCCTCCGTTAGCGAGGATACATCCATCCACCCTCCGTCGCATGGAATCCCTGATGCGCTGATGCAGCCTGGAGAATGGCGTATTGTATCACAGCCGTCCACAATACGAGCACGAAGAGTCTCTACATTTGGTACCGGGATTGCGTAGACAAGAGCTTTCAAATGCCCCCATAAATGAAAGTCAAGAGGGTTGAGGTCAGCAGAGCGTGGAGGCCATGGAATTGGTCCGCCTCTACCAATTCATCGGTCACCGAATCTGTTGTTGAGAAGCGTACGAACACTTCGACTGAAATGTGCAGGAGCTCCATCGTGCATGAACCACATGTTGTGTCGTACTTGTAAAGGCACATGTTCTAGCAGTACAGATAGAGTATCCCGTATGAAATCATGATAACGTGCTCCGTTGAGCGTATGTGGAAGAACATGGGGCCAGTCAAGACATCACCAACAATGCCTGTCCAAACGTTCACAGAAAAACTGTGTTGATGACGTGATTGCACAATTGCGTGTGAATTCTCGTCAATCGAGGAAGTACGGTACATACTGACAAAAATAAAATGAGCTCTAAGTGGAAAGTAAGCGTTTCCGGACACATGTCCACATAACATCTTTTCTTTATTTGTGTGTGAGGAATGTTTCCTGGAAGTTTGGCCATACCTTTTTGTAACACCCTGTATACAGACAAGTCCGCTCCGTGGAAATAAAAACGTTTTAAAGATTATCCCTTAGAAAATAAAATTCACGTACGGTTTGGATCTCTGCAGTGACTTCTCTAACATGACAACAACTTACTCTGAGTTTTAAATAGGACCGGAGATACGTCTTTTGTTAAAACAGACCGAATTTCCGCGTCCAGAATAGATACCGACTTGGGAGCTGCCAGGCACAGCGCTTTGTTCAGCGGGTGGGATGACGCGGTGCAAGCCGACATCAGCGCCATCACTGGGGTATTAGCGTTTTGCTAGCGGGAGCTGTCCACCCCGGTAGCTATAAACTGCCAACTACTTTGAATTGTGCTGAAGTTAAAGCCCACTTCTTGTTCGAGTTTGCTTTCATGTGCGTTTTGAAAAAATCTTTTTGCATTGAGCTAACAATTTTTTTCTCTGTAGCCCATCAGGTACCGGTGCAGTTTCGCCATCGTCATTTTGTTTCCTTAAAAGCACGGGTTAATGATGTTCCTGAAACTAACTGTCGTCTGCAATAACGCTGATATTCCAGAATGAGATTTTCACTCTGCAACGGAGTGTGCGCTGGCAGATTAAAACTGTGTGCCCGACCGAGACTCGAACTCGGGACCTTTGCCTTTCGCGGGCAAGTGCTCTACCATCTGAGCTACCGAAGCACAACTCACGCCCGGTCTCTCAGCTTTAGGAAGGTAGGAGACGAGATACTGGCAGAAGTAAAGCTGTGAGACCGGACGTGAGTCGTGCTTCGGTAGCTCAGATGGTAAAGCACTTGCCCGCGATAGGCAAAGGTCCCGAGTTAGAGTCTCGGTCGGGCACACAGTTTTAATCTGCCAAGAAGTTTCAACGCTGATATTGTTGTGCAGTTTGTCATTTTTGTGGTTTCCACGTTGTTACGACCTCTAGCAAACTGTGCGCGATGAAGACAGAATCCTTTTTGCACTAAAGTTACTTCAAACTGGACTACAAACGCACTGTCTCACCGTGTAAGAAGTCTTCTGTTCCCAACCACTTCCAGTTCTACATGGAAACGGCGGTCACTTCCTGTATAGCCCCCATGTATTCATGCAAAATGCTTAATATTTCGATGTGTGAAATGCTGCATTTTTTCCATTTTTTGTTGGCTTTACTATACAAACATCTGCGATTTCGTAATTAATGAGGGAGGTTTATACAGAGCTGTCTGTCCCAGGAGAAATGGTCAGTATTCAGGAACGTGGCAGCATCATTCGAAGCAAAAAAGGCGAGTAAACATGGACTTTACATACCTGAAGAGCTGTGAGCACTTTTTTTCAGCGGAAGAGATGTGTTTCATAGCACCGCAGATTAACAGTCCACGTTGGAAATGGCGTACTTTTGCCCAATAACAAACTGCAGACCCAGGGGTAAACCAGTTCGAATCATAGTGGTCGAAAAAATTTTCACTTACAGTATTTGGCTGGCAACGGTAACAGAAGTGGTGGCATAAAGTTCCTCAACAGCAGGCACTGCGCCAGGTCCTCCCCGCAGTGTCTCGCGAACTGAGGGTACGTGACCCTGTTGATGGCGATCCCTCAGTCAGATAGAGGCGTTTAAGCTTGGCGGCAGCGTTCGCGAGAATAAGGCAATATGCTGGCATAGGGTGTCGTCCTCTCCCTTCTCTCATAATAATAACGAAGAGGTTGACAAATCAAGGCCAAGGGGTAATAAACCTTTATTTGCAACTCTATACACACACACACACACACACACACACACACACACACACACACACACACACACACACACACACACAGCATTACAAATACTGTAAAGGTGCATATAGCAAATAAATAAATAAACAAACTGTACAACATCGCAGTGCCTACATGCCCGAATGAACATCGTAATCGGAACAACACAGGCCGTGCAATATCGTATTTATCCACCGACGCCAGGAGAGCGACTTTCATGTTAGATTTGTCCCGTGTACGGAAATATATCTTAATGGTAAGGCGACCGCTCCCGGGATGCGAAAAAACCGAGTCTCGGTCCAGCACATGTTTTCACTGTCGCCATTCCATTACACAGGTGATCGTTGTTCTTACTCGCAGATGAGAATACAAAGGTACTTTCCATATAGCTAATAGAGCTAATACTACAGATAATCCACAGAGTATGCATACTACTTGTGACTGGCAGCATAAAAGTTATTTCATAAACCAAGCCACAGTTGTTAATACAACATCTCTCAAAAGATTATCACGATTTGTAAGAAACGGGTTTTGTTCGGCGCTAATGCCCACAGAAACGAGAAAGAAGATCAAGGAAGACTTCACGAGGAACTGAGGGGAGCGCCGATTAGCGTGTGCGGGAACAATAGAAAGCTGTCGCTGCCGAGATGCACAGCGAAACACAAACACGGAAAAATTGGTTACCGTCCGAAAATGCGCGCGAGGGGGAAAGGAGACGTAGTACGGTTAAAATAAAAAGAAAGAAAGAAAGAGGTCGGAAAGAGTTGCCGTTAGAATTGGGCCCGCATGCGAGATAGGGCGCGTCGTGTTTAGACGGCGGGCAGAGATTGGTGCAGGAAGCGCCGCCTATTGTCTCGGCATGCGGGTCCCACAGCTGCCGCCGCCACAATACCTGCGACATGTGTTCCTTCGCTACACAACGCCCCCACTCCGGAGCCATGGCCACGAAATTGGGCGATATACAAAAAGGGGCGGAGACAGGGGGGAGGAGGCTGTTCCTCGAGGGGGCCCTTTCGATACAAAGTAAAGACGTGGCAGCCGCAGAGGGTCGATTCTAAGGGCATAATAGGCGCGCCGGCAGGGGGCTAAGATAAGACGGCCGCCACTCGAGTGGAAGCCAGGCCCGGTCGGGGATTGTGGGGAACCCACACAACAGGTGGGCCCGCGGCGCCACAATGCGCAGCCTAATTTTCTTTGCGGCCAGACCGCGCGCCCCGAAAACGTTACATCCCGTGACGTCTTTGTCGGGCGCCGGCTGAGCACACACAGCAACGGATCGCGTTAATTGTGCCTCGCCGCAATCTAATCCAATCTGCGACAGCCCGCCTCACAAAGGAGGGCGGTCTACATTGTGCGCACACCGAGGTCTGCGGTTGCACACCGGCGGCCTCCGTTTGCCTATCGAGCGTTCCCCCTAAACCACCTTAATATCGTCTCGGATAGGAGCAAACGGCTATTCTGTCCTGCGCCTCCGGAGATGCGGTACAGATGTCTTTTTTCACTTCCACTTTCCCAACCACAGACTTTATTGCAGCGCTAGTCACGAAAGTAGATATGTCCAAGTCCAGTCGCCTGCTTACGAAGTTACAGATGTGCGGGAAAAAAACGCCCTTGTTCGTATTTTTACGATTCCGTACCTCAGTCGGTAAAAACGGAACCCTTATAGTATCACTTTCTTGTCTGTCTGTCCATCCGAATGTTTAAAATCTTTTTTTCTCTGGAGCGATCAGACGTATTAAGTTGGGATTAATGTTACATACTGGGGTTTATTGTCACTTGGCGGTGCAAAACACTGAAGATTTCTTCAGTCAGTGCAGTCAAAAGATACGGCCATTTCTATCATTTATTTCAATAGTAGCAAAAACACTCATCGAACCCCACAGGGTGCTTCCCGTTGACATCTAATCATGAAATTAGACAAGAAACAAGGCTTCATAGTCCAAGTAAAGGAAAAAATCCGGAAACTTAATTTGTAATTACATCACACGAAAAAATGTTTTGTCATTTTTTATCCGACATTGAACTTCTAATTACAACAAGCAGCAGTTTCGCGTTCAGGCTGATAGGGTCGCAATGCTAAAAAATCAAACATGAGGCAAAGAATGATTTTACTGTTCGTATAACTCGTTTCAGAATTTATCCATCGTCAGGGATCGCTTCTGGATATCTGACGGTGGATAAAGTCTGAAATGCGTCATACGAGCAATGAAGTCATTCTTTGCCTGATGTTTGACTTTGACCATCGCAAGCCAGCCAGCCGCAATTGAGAACTACTAATTCTTAAAACAGTGGCCGCCGTTCTCCTGCAAAACACGACGTCGCATTTATAGCACTGAAATTTAAACACTCTCGAAAATCCGGTAATCCATGAGACTCTCGAAAATCCAGTAATCCATGGGACTGGTATCGTCCAGCTCCAATATCGACAACATGCAAAAATGATCGAAGTCTCGATTCTCGGAGTGGATGGACAGTATATGTAGTTAATTAAGTTTGTGCAGAACCCTCAGTGCGAGATTCCTACTCGCACCTGGCCAATTTTTTATTTTTTATTTTTAGTAAATGCTGCATATAGTCTGTGCTGAATAAACTACATCATGCACCATTCAGATGTACTTACACTATATGATCGAAAGTATCCGGACACCCCCCTAAAAACGTACGTTTTTCATATTAGGTGCATTGTTCTGCCACCTACTGCGAGGTACTCCATATCAGTGACATCAGTATTCATTAGACATCGTGAGAGAGCAGAATGGGGCGCTCCGCGGAACTCACGGCCTTCGAATGTGGTCAGGTGATTGGGTGTCACTTGCGTCATACATCTGTATGATAGATTTCCACACTTCTAAACATCCTTAGGTCCACTGTCTCCGATGTGATAGTGAAGTGGAAACGTGAAGGACACGTACAGCACAAAAGCGTACAGGCCGACCTCGTCTGTTGACTGACAAGAGTGCCGACAGCTGAAGAGGCTCTTAATGTGTAATAGGCAGACATCTATCCAGATCATCACACAGGAATTCCAAATTCATCAGGATCCACTGCAAGTACCGTGACAGTGAGGCGGGAGGTGAGAAAACTTGAATTTCATGGTCAGGTGGCTGCTCGTAAGCCACACATCACGCCAATAAATGCCAAACGACGCCTTCCTTGGTGTAAGGAGCGTAAACATTAGAAAAACAATGGAAAAACGTTGTGTGGAGTGACGAATCACGGTACGCAATGTGGTGATCCGATGGCTGGGTGTGGGTATAGCGAATGCCCGTTGAAAGTCATCTGCCAGCGTGTGTAGTGCCAACAGTGAAATTCGGAGGCGGTGGTGTTACGGTGTGGTAGTGTTTTTCACGACTGTTTGAACGTATGCCCGCTAGAGTGGAAGCTGTCATAAGGCTAAGGTTGGGCCAACACTATAATGAATTCCACCATCACCGATGGAGGGCGCCACAAACTTGTAAGCCATTTCAGGCAGGTGTCCGGATACTTTTGATCACATAGTGTACTTTAATTCTGACAATCTACTTCGGTCATACTATCATCGGGCCATACGAGACATGTTTATTTGTGCATTCCACATTTCCAGTAACTAATCCTTTTTGAAATGCTCCGTTTTGGTATAGCTTGTTATATCACAATTATTTACTGCTTCAAACATACATTTTATTTAGCTTGTTACATCACAATTATTTACTGCTTCAAACATGCATTTTATTTAGTCTTTTTTGAACCTACTAGCCAAAAATAAAATAAAAACTAATGTTAGAAGTAATTCTGCATTTACATCCAAATTCTGCACTGAAGTGCATGGCAGAGGTTGCGTCCAATGTACCAGTCACGGAGGCTTTTTCCCGTTCCTTTGCTGTATGGAGCGCGGGAAGAATGATTGCTTGAAAGCCTACGTGCGCGCTGCAATTGCTCTAACCTTGTCTTCGTGATCTGCCATGGGAGCTACACGTATGGCGTTGTTACGTATTTCCAGATTCATCAATTAACTCTGGTTCTAGAAACTCCATTACGTACGCCTTCACGAGCTATTTTGCATCTATCTCCAAGCGTGTTAACTTCTTTCAGAATCTTCGCAATGCTTCTCATGGGTCGTACAAACATGTGACCATCCGTACTGCCGTTTCTCTGTATACGTTCAGTATCCCTTATTAGTCCTACTTGGTATGGGTCCCATATACTTGAACGTTTACTAGGATGCGTCGCAAGAGTGTTTTCCATGCAGTCTCCTTTGCAGATTGACAGCACGTCCATAGCGTTCTCCCAATGAATGACGATCTGCCACCTGCTCTACCTACTACTGAGACTATGTGATCGTTCCATGTCATATACCTAACGAATCGTTACTTCCAGGTATTTCAATGAGCTGATCGATTCTGTGATAGCCATGGGATATTGTGGGTCCTTCGTTTTATCAAGTGCACAATTTAACATTTAAAAACATTTATGGGAAATTAGTAATTTTGCACCACTTTGAAAACTTATCAAGATCTTTCTGAATATTTGTGCAACTTCTTTCACAGCGTGCATTACATATAAATGCCACATCTGCGAAAAGTCTGAAGTTACTATTAATATTGTCTGCAAGGTCATCAATATACGACATGACAGTAAGTGTCTCAAAACCATCCTCTGGGGCACATCACACGTTAATTCTACATTCCTCGATGACTCTCCAAGATGCTTTTCTGCGTCCTCTCTAGCAGATAGTAATTTTCTTTCTTCAACCTGCGATCAACTTGTAAGCATAAAAATTGTGACAACGAGTTCTTTTGCGAGGGATTTGTTGTATTAAACGTTGTTGGTACGCTTGTCGCGTTAATTCTCCACACGAAACCAAGCTTCCGACAATATCCACTACTGTCTTAGTCATGGACCAGGAGAAAAAGATTGAATAAACAATGAAAAAATAACGCTCCAAGAGTTGAGGCGTGGAATGTCGGAAGCTTGAGCGTGATAGGGAAGCTAAAAAATTTGAAAATAGAAATATAAAGGCTCAATCTAGATATACCAGGAATCAGTGAAGTGGAAAGGAGACAAGGATTTCTCGTCAGATGAGTAAAGCCTAATATCAACAGCGGAGAAAATTATATAACGGGAGTAGGATTCGTTATGAATAGGAAGGTAGGGCAGAGAGTGTATTACTGTGAACTGGTCAGTGAATTCTCATCAGAATCGACAGCAAACCAAAACCGCCAACGATATTTCAGGGCCGACGTCACAAGCTAAAGAGCGAGAAAACGTTTCTCGAGGACATGGAAATGGCAATACAGTACGTAAAAGGAGATGAGAATCTCCTAGTCAGGGAGGACTGGAATGCAGTTGTAGGAGAAGGAGTAGAAGGAACGGTTACAGGAGAATATGAGCGTGTCAAAATCCATGATAGAGAGATGAGATTCAGTTCTGCTACAAATTTCAGTAAGAAATAGGGAATATTCTGCTCAAGAATCACAAGAGGAGGTGGTATACTTGGAAAAACCGGGTGGTACGGGAAGATTTCAGATACATTACATCATGGTCAGACAGAGATTCCGAAATCAGATACTGGATTATAAGGCGTATCCAGGAGCAGATATAGACTCAGCTCACACTTTAGCAGTGATGAGTAGTAGACTAAAGTTTAAGAGATTAGTCGGAAAGAATCAGCACGCAAAGAAGTGTAATACGGAAGTACTAAGAAGTAACATGATACGCTAGAAATTCTCTAAGGCTGTAGATACAGCAATAAGGAATAGCTCATTACGCAGTACAGTTGAAGAGGAATGGACATCCCTAAAAAGGGCGACAACAGCAGTTTGGAAGGAAAACATAGGTACAAATAAAGTACCGTTGATAACAGAAAAATATTTCAGTTAATCAATGAAAGAAGGAAGTAAAAAACTATTCAGGGAAATTCAAGAATACAGAAATAGAAGCCGCTGAGGAATGAAGTAAGTAGGAAACGTATGGAAGCTAAGACAAAATGGCTGCATGAAAAATGTGAAGAAATCTAAAAAGAAATGATTGCCGGAAGGACTGACTCAGCATATAGGAAAGTCAAAGCAACCTTCGGTGAAATTAATACCAAGGGTGGTAACATTAAGAATGCAACTGGAATACCACTGCTGAATGCACGAAAAGAGCGGGGTTGTTACCTTGAGATCAAGAGGTTGGCAAAGGAGAGGAATTCGTGGCGGGCCGCATCAAACCGGTCAGAAGACTGACGATTCAAAAAATTTCTAGCAGTTGGATGACGTGACATTGTAGTGTAACTGGTCTGGAGTTCTTCGGGTCTCCCCTTTCTTGCCAGGATTTAGCATGGGAACTACTCGGCTCTTCCGTCGTATATTTGGAATTTCGTATCTGCTGTTCATACAGTTGTTGAAGAATTGGGGGATCCATTTCTTTGTTGTTAGACCAAAGTGCTTTATTTGCTCCATTCGAGTATCATCGAAGCCAGCTAATTTCCCATTTACTCTGTTTGATAGTATTTTTTTTTTAATTCAGCAATGGTGAATGATGCTTTAAGATAATTATTCTACTCTCGGTATTCTGTAAAATGCAATGAGTAATTACTTTGCTTGTGTAAAAATATATAATCATCTTCCACGAATTTCTTCTACGACCTCATAGGAACTTCCACTGAGCATACAGTTAAGAAATTAGTTAAATTAATTTTGGCACCATATGCCATCATTAACCTATGGTGGCACAGGGAACGTAAATTATGTCCGATCGATTCAGTGCGTGGCAGGTCGCATAGGGCAGGCGACAAAAATTCAATTGGTCACCGTAAGAGGAGAGATACGCACACATTCAATTTTAATTCATTCGCCCAATAGTCAGTGAATAAATGCCAGTGGACTATGGAAGCTCGACGTACTGCGGAGCCATGAAATGGGCTTTGGGAGCTATAAAATTACACACGAAAAGGTGCAGAGGAACAATGGTAATAGCTTAAAATGAAATTTTCGACAAATTAAAATATATTAGTCTACATCATATATATTAACGTAGTGCCCCGAATCAGGCCTCCCATCTGAGTCAGCGCTAAGCAAATACTGCAGGAAGATGAGAAGTAGAGTTTGGAAAATAGGTGAGGGTAAAGGAATGAACGTGGTTCGTCAGCTGTGCCTGCGTCATGAGTCCGTGTCGCGGTCCTGCGTGTTTAATGGGATTTGTTTACATGAACTAGCTTCCTCACCGCGCTCTCCTGTGACAACTTTCCTCCAGGAAAACTTATCCAGTTAGTGTCCATTGAATGCCTTGTTCGTTGAATGCCATTTACAAAAGAAATGGATGGAGGTTAGAGATTAACGGCTATCATTAGACGTCACCGATAGATATTTTGTGTGGTTCTAAAATGCATAACAAAAATGACGTAATTGCTACAAAGAGTACCAGGATCGGTCATTCCTGAAGTGTATCTGTATGTCAAGTCAATGTGCCGCACTTTTAAAGCCGCGAAACTAAACATGGCGCAATGGAACTTAAATAAATTAGAATACCACTTCTTACTTCTTACGTCTTGGCCATCTTGGTGATGAAATTTACCTGAAACAAAAAGAGAAGAATATTACACACTGTATTAATTTGCTTACCGGCAAAATATGATTGCACATATTAACAACACAACAGTTAGCCATCTTTGTTGCCTTTACACTGCATTTCACTAAAGACTCCAGCTAACAATGCTTACCAAACTTTAACTTTCACATTCAGTTGCAGTAGTTTCATTTTTAAACAGAAGTAAATTTAATAGGATATTTAAACAATTGAGTAGAATGTGAATAGACAGTAGTGGTGGTGGTGGTGTGGTGGTGGTGAATAGCTGTGTATTCGTTCCGTAAACTTTGGGCTACGCCGGGCGACTGCTGCAAAATTTAGGAGGCTGACGTGTGGGGGCCGCCTATTTCGGTGTTAACGACCTGCTGGGTCAATAGAAGCCCGTCAAAAGCTCCACGTTCACATCCCTCGGAAATTCTAATTAAATAGTTGTGTGGCCTCCCAGCATGCGTGTTCTGGCACACACATGCCGCTCGCAGCGTTACGATTCTGCCAAATCTTTCTTGGCCGTATGTGTCCCGACATATACAAGGTTTCGAAGATGTTTGCCACCATAAATGCATTAACTTATGTGTGACTTAAAACAGAATATAGTGAAATGGATAACTTACAAGAGTCCATTCGGCAGTTTAGTAGGTTCAGATAACCTGGAAAAATGATGATGATGATGACTGGTTTGTGGGGCGCTCAACTGCGCGGTTATCAGCGCCCGTAAAACTTCCCAAACTTCGCACTTTCAGGAATGATGATGAAATGATGAGGACAGCACGAACACCCAGTCATCTCGAGGCAGGTGAAAATCCCTGAACCCGTCGGGAATCGAACGCGGGACCCCGTGCTTGGGAAGCGAGAACGCGACCGCGAGACCACGAGCTTCGGACTGGAAAAATGAACTCCAAAGTGGATGGAAGATTAGAAACATCAGAAAAAATGCAAGGTTTTCATAACAGTTATTTAACCTAATTTTCTGGTATTCGATTACCAAAATGCATTTACTTCTGTGAATTCTGAATTTTTCCTTCAGAGACTAACGGAAGATAACTCCCGTATAAAACGATCTCACTGAACTTGTCATTAAAATTGGCAAAACATTTTATATATTCACGAAATTCCTCACAGGTCTTTGTTCGGAAACCAACTGACTATGAGAGGGATAACAGAAATCCACAGAGGTGAATGATACAGCAATACATTGTTAAAAGATGTTATAAATGTAGCATCGGTGCCAATGATAATCACACGAAACTGATGTAATCGTTATTTAGAATATTCTAATCACTATTTAGAATACGATTAATGCTTTTCTATATACGCCGCTACCAAGCGCAAGCTCCGATTCACTTCCGAATGCGTAACTCTTATCTCCATTAACGCTGTTAAAGCCCTATTAATTTGAAGCGTGCAACAGAATCCATAACCACATACGTACGGTCATGTACCTACTGATATGAAAACGTATCTTCTTGATTTATGTACTCTATCTGCCACTGTTGTTCGTCGTAGTGTTAAAAAAGTGATGGAAAAAAATTTCACGTAGATGCTACCGCATTCATATGGAATATTAAAAATACGTATATGACACTCTGAGGCCCTTACCACCAGTCAGAACACACAAGCCCAATTTTGTGACACAGCTGGAAAACGTTTTTAACCCCATTCTGTTCAAGATAATTGTGAAAATAGTCCTGAGCATTACAGA
This sequence comes from Schistocerca serialis cubense, assembly GCF_023864345.2. NCBI lineage: Eukaryota > Metazoa > Arthropoda > Insecta > Orthoptera > Acrididae > Schistocerca > Schistocerca serialis. Next base: position 640,915,779 of record NC_064638.1, on the reverse strand, counting down.
GAAAGAGTGAAATACTTTTTACTTAACGAATTACCTATAATATATTGGGCAAAATGGGTGCCAGGTTTGTTGAATTCAGAACAACCACTACCGAAACAGTTTTTCTACAATACTTACAAGATTTAAAAAGAATCCAGAATATGATGATTTAATGCTACAGAAATGAAACAATCAAAGCAGTGGGTGAAAACGTATGATCGTGGGTCAGAAAAGGAAAATCTGTTTAAACTACTGGACAGGTTGTTTCTGAGATGCAATATGAATTCTCTTTAATGCTTGCTTGCAAGGGGTAAAACACTACTGCAACTGGAAAATATTGCTCAAGTTGACCGACTAACTAGGTGAAAGGTAAGTTTAAAGCGGCCAAGACAACAGTATGGGTAAACTTTATCTTTCGTCAGGATGACCTGCCAATACGTGTGTTTTGAGAATAAAAAACTACGAGTGTAAGTGGTTGGACTTTTATATCCATGTGGCACAGTCGCTTACTAGCTAACAACCTGATTACACAAACCCCAAGGAATCGATCCACAGTTGCTCATAGGAATTTTATGTCGGTTCTTTCACCTTTGGCAATGATTTGTTAGCGTGAAAAAACGTGAATTGTACCGTGGTTGGAAGTCCCCCCCTTATGCAAGTGTAGGTCACTTAAAATATTCGAGGTGACATGGTCATGCGCCGTCAAACACAGCTTCACTTTAAGCTCCCCAGATTTGTGATCCTCCGACTTCCACCTATTTCCACACAAGAAGAAATCCATTCCGTGGACACGGTTCTAGTCAAGTTACGAATCATACCATACACGGGTATATTCCAGGACTTCCAGAATCTACCTTCAGAAGCGGGATCCATGAAGTGCCATGACCGAAAAGTAGACTACGTCCCATGATCGACATCTACGTCTATACTCAGAAAGCAAAGTTTCAATGTGTGGCGGGTGTATTTCTTTGTCACTATCATCCTCCACAGATCCCCACTCCACCGTTTTTCACTGTTCCTTCTCTGAAGGGTGCGATGAAGGAACGACTGTCGTTAATCCTCCTCATGGTCTCTAATTTCTCAGATTTTCTTGTAATCATTTCGTGATACGTATGTGAAAGGAAGCACTATGTTGCTAGACTACTGTATCGCTTGCGACTGGAGTTTATTGAGCATCCCCGTTACACTCTCGCGCCGACTAAACGATCCCGTGACGAAACGTGCCGTCTTTTCCATCTCTTCTGTCAATTCAACCTGATCCCAAGCTGCAGAGAACTACCCTAGAACCGGTCTCATTTTCTAGTGCATGAATTAGATTTCCATAACGTCCTTGCAAGGAGCCTGGGAACTGCTTTTTCTAAATTTTGCTTTATGTGGTCATTCCACTTTATGCCGATACTGAGGATATTCCGAAGCATTTTGTTCTTGTTGCCATTTCAAGTGATTTGCTGCTAATAGTGTAATCAAATAGTAATCGATCTTATCACTATTTATGGGCAATACGTTACGACGTTCACAGCCAACTGCCAGACCCTGAATCAAAGGTCTGTCCTCTGCAGGTCTACTGCATTCCTCTGCAACAGTATGGCGTTGCAAGTGCAACTACTCACAGATATTCAGTGTGGGCTGTAACTACCGCATGCCAGCGAAACTTTGTAGTCTAATGTGTTAGTGCGGAACCGATTTACGCTGGGGAAAAAAGTTCCAATTTTTAGCCACCATGTGCAAACCTGGCGCTGTGAATGCAAGAAAGGTTTCCATAAGTAATGGTTTGGGAACGGGACATCGGATAAAACGTCAAACAAGTGACAACGGCATTGTGTTGCATTTATTATTAACCGCAGTTACATAACTGTGGTCTCGCGGTAGCATTCTCACTTCCCGGGTTCGATTCACGGAGGGGATCAATGATTTTTACCTGCCCCGAAATAACTGGGCGTTGTGGAGTCTTCATCACCATCATTCATCTCCATTACGGTCGGAAGAAGGCAACGGCGAACCACCACCATTAGGACCTTGCCTAGTACGGCGGTGCAGGTTTCCCGCATCGTTCCCCTACGCTCTGTCAAGGAGCATGGGACTTCATTTCACATAATTCTTACAATAAACACTGGAGACGTTGACGAGATGCTGTACAGCGCCAGATTTGCACTTAGTGGCCAAAATTGGAACTGTCTTTTTCCGCCAGGTTAAATGGGTTCCGTATCAAAGCATTATCATATCCAACAAGATTCGCTGGCGTACGGTAATTACAGCCCACACTTTATATCCCCGTGAGCTGCTGCACTTTAAATCATAACTACACGGTAATAACGGTCCTATAACATTACTTCAGGGGTACCCACGAAATTACCTTTCCGTCTTTCGATTTTCTCCTGAATCCAATGATAAATGTGCTCCGATACTCAATAAGCTTTTTTTTTTTTTGTTTGTTCACCAAACTACAGTGCAAATCTGCAGTGCTTTGTAGAAGTCTAGGAACACGGCGTGAATCTAAGAATCTTTGTGTATGGCAGTTTGGATTTCGGGGCGAACGGAGCGAGCTGAGTTTTCCAAGTTTAAGAACAGGAAATCGACTGTAAACACCAGAAGACAAGATGAAATGCAGAAATACGACGTGTATCTGTAAACGCATAATCTTAAACTGGCATGAAATGGAATGGTTACATTATTTGACATACCAAATTTGGTGAGCCGGTTTAAGTGTGAATATGGCTAAATCCTTAGACATCGTGCAAAACTGCTTTAAGTCAATCGTAACAATAGTCAGTAACAGAAACATATGCTTCTTAAGGCTGAAATACTGTATTTATTACTCCTTGCTTTCAGTCGAGTGACTATCGACTATAAGCAATTTTGAGATTACTTCAAGAAGACTTAAGAGACAGTTCAAATGGCTCTGAGCACTATGGGACTTAACTGTTGAGGTCATCAGTCCCCTAGAACTTAGAACTACTTAAACCTAGCTAACCTAAGGACGTCACACACATCCATGCCCGAGGCAGGATTCGAACCTGCGACCATAGCGATCGCGCGGTTCCTGACTGTAGCGCCTAGAACCGCTCGGCCACACCGTCCGGCTTATGCCATTTCATATAAGAGATTTGGTTCTGTTTGCTTTTATTTTACGATTAGCAGGTTCTCTTGATTTTTAATACCACTTAGGACACAAAAATACAAGAAATATTTTGTAAATGACGTAGCAAAAGAAAATCAAGCAACCTTATGCCACATATGAGGTTAAGTGACGATTGACGTTCTTGCCGCTAGACTTTCTTGCCGCTAGGAGTACTTGCCTTTGTTTAACTGTCTTTGACAGAACTGAGTGTCGCGACTGTACTCGTGAAGAATGTGGTGTACGTCAGACGACTGTGGTCCGTTACTGCAGCTGGAAATGCGTGCAAGGGGCCGGTAAAGCACAGTTCTCGTCAGGATAGAATAGGGCACGGCGCCTGCCTGTCTGCCTGCCAGCCGAGATCGGCAGATGGCGCGCTCGATACTGATTAACGAACTCGGGCTTCGCAGTCATTACTTCCGGCTCCGCGCAGACGCGCTCGCAACGGCTTCCCTCCTCCCCGATCGCAGCCAAGTTAGTGTCGTCTCCGCTGCTCCCACGGCTGCAACGTTTCCGCGCCACGGCAGCGCAATTTCCGAGGCGTGCGCAATGTACTGAATCTTCAGCCGCGTATCGTTACGGCAACTGCCGGCGGGCGGATGCCTCGAGAGCAACTCATAAATACGGCTCTCGTAGTGCTAACCAGGAAGTGCTCGACGAAAAGAAGGACTACAACTACCGTTTAACGTAGTAGAACCAAACTAACAACTACGTTCATTTACCGCTGCCACCGTGGGCTTGCAGCTAAAAGCTTATCAACTCGAATTGCACGGCGTCAATAGACAAGAAACTTGGAGAGACCCGAGACCTAAGTAATGTTCTACTATTGGACAAATGAGAAAAACTGAAGCAAGCGCGAAACATACTGACAAGGGAACCTCCCCATCGCACCCCCCTCAGATTTAGTTATAAGTTGGCACAGTGGACAGGCCTTGAAAAACTGAACACAGATCAATCGAGAAAACAGGAAGAAGTTTTGTGGAACTATGGAAAAAACAAGTAAAATATACAAACTGAGTAGTCCATGTGCAAGATAAGCAACATCAAGCATATTGTCAGTTCAGGAGCGCCGTGGTCCCGTGGTTAGCGTGAAAACAACTGCGGAACGAGAGGTCCTTGGTTCTAGTCTTCCTCCGGGTGAAAGTTTTACTTTATTTATTTTCGCAAAGTTATGATCCGTCAGTTCGTTCATTGACGTCTGTGTTCACTGTAATACGTTTAGTGTCTGTGTTTTGCGACCGCACCGCAAAACCGTGCGATTAGTAGACGAAAGTACGTTTCTCTCCAATGGGAACCGAAAACATTTGATCGCAAGGTCATAGGCCATAGGTCAACCGATTCCTCCACAGGAAAACACGTCTGATGTATTCTATACGACACTGGTGACGGCATATGCGTCACATGACAGGAATATGGTGTCGACCCACTTTACTTGCACACTTGGCGAATGGGTAAAAAGATTCTTCTACCTTGCCCGATTTAGGTTTTCTTGTGGATGTGATAATAACTCCCAAAAACGTGATGAAAACATAAGAGTTTGTCACATAAACTGCAACAAATGAATGCAAGTTTCACAGGCATACAGATTTCCCTGTGCTCTGTCAAAACATATGTTTTTAACGTTTTCCAATTTTTTCCGTGTGTAGACCGTCAAATCCTGCATATGTCCAAGCAAATCTGAACATGTCCTGGAATTTTAGAGAGCGAAGTTGATTGTGTGAGTGCACGAACTTTGATAATTGACACACGTCAATTGCTAGAAAATAAAAAAGTTAAAATTTTTACTCGAGGGAAGAGGTTCTCTCGTCCCGCAGTTGCTTACGCTAACCACGAGATCACGGCGCTCCTCAGATCACATTGTCCTTGATGTGGCTTATGTTACACATCGACTACTCAATTTGTATATTTTGCTTATTTTTTTCATAGTTCGACAAAACTTCTTCCTGTTTTCTCGATTGATCTGTGTTCAGTTTTTCAAGGCCTATCCACTGTGCCAACTTATAACTAAATCTGAGGGGGATGCGATGGGGAGGTTCCCTTGTGAGGAAAATGGCAAGTTGAAAGGACAACTTGTAAAGAAACCAAACTGCTGTTGTATCTGTTCAACAACATGAAAAGGAAGCAGTTAGTTGCAGCTTATCTCCGTTATTAGTCAATCTGTACACTGAGCAATCAGTAAAGGAACCCAAGCATACATTTTAAAAGGGAATTAAAGTTCAGGTAGAAAAGTAATAAATTTGAAGTTTGGCGATGACTTCATAATTCAGTCAGAGATTTCAGAGGACTTAAATGAGCAGTTTCAAGTAATGGAAATTTCTCTAAGACACGTTATGCGTTATATAAAAGAAAAACAAGGGCCATTATTAATTATGAAATTAGACACTAAAAGTGGTAAAGAGTTTCCTATTTGGGCAGTAAAATAAGACCAAATTAGAGGGATATAAAATGCTCACTGACTACAGTAAGAGAAACGTTTTCGAAAGAGACATTTATTTGCGTCTTAAGTTCAAAATTGTTCAATTGGCTCTAAGCATTACGGGACTTAACAGCTGAGGTCATCAGTCCGTTAGACTTAGAACAACTTAAACTTAACTAAACAAAGTACATCACACACATCCATGCCCGAGGGAGGATTCGAACCTGCGACCGTAGCTGCAGCGAGGTTCCGGACTGAAGCGGCTAGAACCGCTCGGCCACAGCGGCCAACTACGTCTTAGTGTCGGGAAGTCTTTTCTGAAGGTATTCGTAGGGAATATAGCTTTGTACGGAAGTGAAATGTGGACGATAAGAGTTTAAATAAAAAGAGAGAAGCAGCTTTTGAAACGTGGTACTAAAAAAAATGTTGAAAATTAAACTGGTAAACTGAATAACAAATAAGGAGGCACTGAATCGAATAGTGGATCAAAGAAATGTATGGTACAATTTGAAGAACAGAAGATATGCGACATCTTGAGATAGTCAGTTACCGTCAATTTGGTAATGAAGGACACTGCAGGGGTGCAAAACTCGTAGAGGGAGACCAAGGAATGAATACAGTAAGCAAATTAAAGTGGATGTAGACTGCAGTAGTTATGCAGAGACGAAGATACTTTCACACGAGTGTGTGTCCAGCCAGTCTTCAAACTTTCGCGGCTACTACAAATGAATGGATACCAATATGGACGCAAATCTGTTTTCGCCTCTTCACTTGACTCTAGTGACTTAAGGAAACCGCAGAAAACTTAAACCAGATACTGTGAAACACTTTCCGCAAAAGTATGATTCCAGTACCTTAACCACAGTCCCAAATCGCTCTCTCGCAGTTAACCGTTCTGCGTGGTTCATCTTAGCTCTGTACTCGCTCCAAGTTTAACGGAAATGCAGTATGCTCTTTTCTCTTGAATGTGGTATGTCAACGAAATGTCGGCCCATGCTACATTTTACCTGTGAACAAAACTTGTGGTAAATAAGAAGTTCCTATTACACCAGCTCGTTACATTGGAACTTGTCAATTTTAAATCATTTGGTAGGTGTGGAAAGTGCTCACGTAACGCATGTTGCGAGAGGGGAGGAGAAGCTAAGCAATGTATAGATAACACTTATAGGCAGAGTCATCAAACCGAAGGTTGGGTTGAACAGAACACTGGTTTACTAGGAATGTTCATATCGAAGTGATATGCTGTTGCCTTCCACTGACTTACTCTTCTCCCGAACAGCCCTTCGGAGGCCTAACGGTACCGACTGGCCGCATTGTCTTCCTTATGCCGACAGTCGTCACTGAATGCGGATTTGGAGTGAAAATGGGGTCAGCACACAGCTCTCGCGGCCGCTGCCAGTTTTCGTGATCGGAGCCACTACTTCTGAGTCAAGTAGCTCCTCAGTTGGCCTCACAAGGGCTGAGTGCACCCCGCGTGCCAACAGCGCTCAGCAGACTAGTGTTAGCCCAGCCCAATAGCGCTTAACTTCGGTGATCTGGAATCGGTGTAACAAATAGGACAAGGCCGTTTGCCTCCGACTTACACAGGTAGACTTTCAATGTCAGACTTTCAATCTACAGGGGAAGTCGCGGCTCACAAAATGGAAACCAAACATGGTAGCCAAGATCGTGGCGTCAGCTAATAATGTGCGCATTAACTGGGAGTGAGCAATTAATGAAACTGCAACACTAGTCTTCTATTTTATCGAATAACTTATCTGCATAACGTTACGGTACAGGGACAAACCGAATATGGTATCCTTGTTTACAACAGACTTGCCCTGTACTCGGTAGTGTGGAGGCTACAGTCTTCATTCGGCTCTCCTCTCTACGTTTTCCGTTGTTTCCTTAAACTACTTCAGACAAATGCCGGGATGCTTCCTACTGTAAGGCCACGGTCGACTACGTGTCCCATCCTTGTGAAACATGTAAATGCTTGGATATAAGAATTACGTTATCTTTGTTGTCCTTAAATCGTTATAACAACAAATGTCCAATATCCTTGTGCGGTGTCTCTGGATGACTACTACTACTACTACTACTGCTGCTGCGACGTGGACTCCATGCCACGGTGCACCTAGTCATATTTAACAACATATTAACGTGCAAAAATGTTTTACGCGACGAATGTCTTAGAACCAATCAGCGATTCGTAGACTAACACTTATCCACTGAGGCGCACTATTTAACAAAACTGCGAGTAGAAATTGACCTTAGCATTAATGAAGCGACCGCCCCGACATAACTGATATCACGATTGCAGCAGCGTAAAAATTAAATGATGCACTGAGAAGTGCTCGAGACTTCAATACCTCAACCAACGCACCACTACGATCGGTTATTTCAGAGAAGGCTATCATCAAATATGCAACAATACGAGCCAACTTCCTATTGGCAGCTTATACAGGTAACTCGGCTGGCCTCTATATTGAAGAAGTTTGCTTGTAGTTTTAGGTGCGCAGACGGACGTGCTTCTCGTGTGCTGGGAGCGGCGGGTGAGATAAGCGGCGGCAGGGTGACAGGGCCGTTATATCTTGTTTGCACACCGTTATCGCGCTGAATCACCGCCGCTTTCACGCCAGTATAGGCGGGGCAGGGTGCGTCCCGCGGCGGCCATCAAATATTCACCTCGCGCCCGGCTAAGCCCTCGCGAATCTCCCAAAGAAGCGCCCGCCATCAGCGACGCGCCTTTCTTACTGCCTCGCGCGCCACGGGAAGAACACGTCTACTGCACAATCCATTAGCACTCTACTTGGTCGCCCTTGATCCCATCTCACTGATTTTTTTATTCCGGGAAAAAAAAGTCGTCTTTTCCCCACTGAAAACTCTTGACCATTACGTCGTCCCAGCATAACTGACAGAATGGTCCAAGTACCAGCTAATAGCGACTTCCATCTACGAAAACCAGAACTTCTCGGAAGAACCACTAGGCCCTGTCGCTTTGACCACCCAAATTACCGTTTACCGTAGTTTTGCAGTCGATTCTTAGTGCAGGATTAACAATTGATCTTCAATATAAATAAACGTGAAGTTTTGCGTATAACAATGCAGATCATACGACTTCAAATAATCACTGGAAGAAGTCATACGCATAAAATAAATAGCGGTATGCGTGGGGAACGACTTAAAAGTCGAACGACTACATAAAACTGGCAGACGCCAGACAGAATCCTCTTCAGAAGTGTAGTCCACTCACTAAGGAAGTAGCCTACACAAGCATCGTTAGACCGGTACTTTAATAGTTTTCGCCAGTGTGGGATCTCTGCAAGGTAAGATTGTTAGGCTCAGTTAATTCCAAAAGCGGACGCTACAAGACAAGATCTGTGCATCGCAGCGTGGTTTACTGTTCAAGTTCGCTGGGCATACATTCCTAGTAGAGTCAACAAATGTATTGATTCGCCCTATCTCGTGGAACGACTATAAAAGCAAAATTTGAGAGATTTGACACCACACAGAGTCTTACCAACGATAAAGCACATGGAATCTAGTAAAACTCAAGGGGAGGGGGGGGGGGGGGGGGACACCAGAAAGACCTGACAAAGATGCAGATAAAATAAGTAAAAAGGTTAGATGTCTTTGGACAAGCCAGTCAAAGTTATAAAACGCAGAACACGAGCAGCTGCTCGAGCGTCATCAGCTACAATATCCGGTAAAGTAGATGGCAGGGACAGGACAACACGAGATTGACTATGCCTGACCACAAGGGCACTGCGGGGCTGGGTCACCGGAGAGCAGGTAGCGGTGGCTAAACCGGCAATGTCCAATCCGCAACCTGGTCAGAAGGACCTCCTCTCGCCGAGATGGTCGGGAGGAGGTTGTCCAAGCAGTTGGGAGCGGTTTTATGCTCGGAGCTTGTTTCCTTGGAGGGATGACCAAGCATCCCACCACAACGACACAAGCCTCTTACAAACATCCTCACGAACGTCAGATGACGGGACACAATGGGAGGCTGGCCGAGGCAGGAGGACTGCAGCCTTGGCTGCTGCATCCGCAGCCTCATTCCCAGGCACTCCTACATGTCCGGGAACCCACAGAAAGCTGACAGGAGAACCATTATCAGCGAAAGAATGGAGGGACTGCTGTATCCGCTGAATCAAGGGATGGACCGGATAGGGAGCTCTCCAAGGCTCTGAAGAGCACTGAGTGAGTCAGAGCAGAGTACATACGATGAATGGCGGTGGCGGCGGGCATACTGAACGGCCTGATGGAGAGCAAAAAGCTCGGCCGTAAAGCTCGAACATTGGTCGAGGAGCCGGTATTTAAAGGTGGCGGCCCCGACGACAAAGGCACAGCCGACACCATCGTCAGTTTTGGAGCCATCGGTGTAAATAAAGGTGTGACCCGCAAGTCGAGCACGAAGTTCGACAAACCGTGAGCAATACACTGCAGCAGGATACCCTCCTTCGGGAGTGAGCTGAGGTCGAGATAAATATGAACCGGAGCCTGGAGCCAAGGTGGTGTCCGGCTCTCACTCTCTCTCGTCCGGCTCTCACCCTCTCTGAAGGTGGTAGGGAGGGCAAAATCCAATTGTCGAAGCAGGCGACGGAAGCGGACTCCGGGGGGCAGCAGGGCAGACACATACAACCCGTACCGACGGTCGAGAGAATCGGCGAAGAAGGACTGGTAAGAGGGGTGGTCGGGCATAGACAACAGCCGGCAGGCATACCGACACAGCAGTACGTCGCGCCGGTAGGTCAATGGTAATTCAGCAGCTTCAGCATAAAGACTCTCGACAGGACTAGTGTAGAAGGCTCCGGTCGCAAGACGTAACCCCCGATGGTGGATGGAGTTGAGACGGCGTAAGAGGGGTGGCCGAGCAGACGAAGCTCCCATAATCCAGCTTCGATCGGACTATGGACCGATACAAGCGAAGCAGGACAGTGCGATCCGCTCCCCAAGATGAACCACTAAGAACTCTGAGGACATTAAGGGAACGTGTACAACGGGCCGCCAAATAAGAGACATGCGGAGACCAACACAGTTTCCTGTCCAACGTGAGCCCTAGAAACTTAGTTGTTTCCACGAATGGGAGAACAACGAGACCGAGATGTAAGGATGGCGGAAGGAACGCTTTATATCGCCAAAAGTTGATACAAACCGTCTTCTCTTCAGAGAACCGGAAGCCATTTGCCACGCTCCATGAGTATAGGCTGTCTAGACAACGCTGAAGGCAGCGCTCCAGGAGGCATGTTCTCTGGGCACTGCAGTAGATCGCGAAGTCATCGACAAAGAGAGAGCCTGAGACATTAGGTGGAATGCAATCCATAATCGGATTGATCGCGATGAATGTCGACAAGGTCACAAGGTGGTCAACAGCGGAGCGGCGGCGACGAAAGCCGCATTGGACATTGGTAAGTAGCCGTCGAGATTCAAGAATCCAAACTAACCGAGTATGAACCATGCGCTCCATCACCTTACAGACACAGCTTGTAGAGAAATGGGGCGGTAACTAGAAGGAAGGTGTCTATCCTTCCCGGGTTTGGGTATAGGAACAACGACAATGTCACGCCAACGCATGGGGACCTGACCTTCGGTCCAGACGCGATTATAGGTACGAAGAAGGAAGCTTTTGCCCGCCGGAGAAAGGTGTGCCAGCATCTGAACGTGAATGGCATCTGGCCCCGGAGCAGAGGACCGGGACAGTGCAAGCGCACGTTCGAGTTCCCGCATAGTAAAGGGGGCATTATCAGTTTCCAGATTTAGCGATTGGAAGGAAGGTCGCCGAGCCTCTTCTGCCTCTTTCCTGGGAAGGAAGGCAGGGTGGTATTGGGCGGAGCTTGAAACCTCCACGAAAAACCGGCCGAAGGCGTTGGAGACAGCCACAGGATCAACGAGGACCTCATTACCTGAGGTCAGGCCAGGTACCGAGGAGTGGGCCTTAATGCCCGACAGCCGGCGCAGGCCACTCCATACGACAGAGGAGGGATTAAAACTGTTAAAGGAGCTGGTGAAAGAGGCCCAACAAGCTTTTTTGCTGTCTTTGATGACTCTACGGCATTGCGCTCGGAGTCGTTTGTATCCAATACAATTCGCCAACGTAGGATGGAGGCGAAAGGTGCGTAAAGCACGTCGTCGAGCACGGATAGCGTCTCTACAAGCCTCGTTCCACCAGGGGACGGAAACGCGACGTGAAGAAGAGGCAGTACGAGGAATGGAACGTTCGGCAGCATTGATGATTACAGCCGTGAGGTATGCGACCTGACTGTCACAACTGAGAAAATCGTGGTCCGGAAAGGTCGCCAGGGAGGAGTAAAGTCCCCAGTCAGCTTTCGGTATGTTCCAGCTCGAAGGACGTGGGAATGCGGTGTGGTGCAGGAGACGAACGACACAGGGGAAGTGGTCGCTCGAATAGGTGTCAGAAAGGACATACCACTCGAACCGACGGGCAAGAGTGGTAGAACAGATCGAGAGGTCCAAGTGGGAGTAGGTATGAATAGAGTCCGAGAGGAAAGTCGGGGCGTCAGTATTGAGGCAGACAAGATTGAGATGGTTGAAGACATCCGCCAAGAGTGAGCCTCTTTGACAGGATGCAGGAGAGCCCCAATGTGGATGATGGGCATTGAAGTCGCCAAAACCGGCGGAGGAAGCTGAACAATCAGTTGCATCATGTCAGCCCGACTAACTGCGGATGACGATGGAGTGTAGATGGTACAAACTGAAAAAGTAAAAGCAGAAAGAGTAATACGGACAGCTATTGCTTGGAGTGGGGTGGTCAATGGGATGGGATGGTAATAGACATCGTGCCGAACGAGCAACATGACCCCACCATGAGCTGGGATATCGTCCACAGGGGTGAGGTTATACCGCTCCGAGGTATAGTGGGTAAAGGCAATACGGTCAGTCGGGCGCAACATGGTTTCCTAGAGACCAAGGACGAGCGGACAGTGCAGGCGGAGGAGCAGTTGTAATTCCGATTAGATCGAATACCTCTTATGTTCCATAGTAACAAGGCCATCGCTAGTCAAAAAAGAGGGGGAACGAGACGGGGGAAGAGCTGGTCACCTCGACGGCCGCGGAGGGCCAGGTTTCGAGGGAACAACGTTACAACCGGCGGGAGGCGGATCCGGTTCCATCGAGTCGAGCTGCGGCCACTGTCCGGGGTTGTGTACGAGGGGCAGCATCATTTGCCGACGAGAGGCCAGCTGAGCGCCTGGCAGCAGAGCGTCCCGGCGAAACTGAGGACGGCCGGGAGCAGCGACTCACGAATGGAGCGTCAGACGAAACGCGCCGGGATGGAGAGGGGGATAGAGACTTTTTCTTGGAGGCCTTCTTGGAAGTCCGAGGAGGCACAGGGACGGTGGGCTGGACCCAAAGAAGGTCCTCACGCGAGGCGTCCGTTTTGGAACGCCGGACCTCGGAAGCTGGGGTCCGGAACGTTTCCCCGATGGACGCCTGAGAAGAGGAGGAGTGGCCCTGGGGCAGAGGGGGCGGGGTCCACGGGGGAGGCGGAGGCGGAGGCAGAGGCAGAGACCCCGGATGGGGGGAGGAGGCGGATGGGGGACACGATAGGGGGGAGGAGGCGGATGGGGGACACGATAGGGGTGAGGATACCGTGGAAGGAGTGGACGCAACTGAGGCAAACGAAGTTGTCAACGGCACGGGATGGAGGCGGTCATACTTCTTCCTGGCCTCAGAATAAGAGAGCCGATCCAAAGTTTTGAGTTCTTGTATCTTCTTCTCCTTCTGATATGCGGGGCAGTCTGAGGATCTAGGCGAGTGGATGCCAGGACAATTAACGCACCGAGGTGGTGGGGTGCATGTATGTTCCTCACGAAGAGGACGTCCACAATCGCCACAAAGGGGCTCAGCCTCACACCGTGACGACCTGTGCCCAAAGCGCAAACACCGAAAACAGCGCATAGGAGGCGGGACGTAAGGTCGCACGTCGCACCGGTAGCACATCACCTTTACCTTCTCCGGGAGAACGTCCCCCTCGAAGGCGAGGATAAAGGCCCCGGTGTCGATGCGACGGTCTTTGGGGCCGCGCTGGACTCGCCGGACGAAATGCACGCCTCGGCGCTCCAGGTTGGCCCTGAGCTCCTCATCAGATTGCAGCAGGAGATCCCGATGAAAAATAACCCCCTGCGTCCTATTTAGTGCCAGATGCGCGACAATGGACACTGGGATGTCGCACGCCTGGAGCGCCGCCGACTGTTTGGCGGAGGTGGTCTTTATAAGAACGGACCCAGAACGCATCTTACTGAGAGCCTCGATTTCCCCGAAGATGTCCTCAATGTGCTGAACAAAGAATATGGGCTTGGAGGTGGCGAACGTCCCCCCATCGGTTCGAGAACAGACCAAATAGCGGGGGAAGTACTTCGCCCCAAGCCGGCGGGCCTGTCCCTCCTCCCAGGGAGTGGCCAAGGGGGAAAGGGCAGGAGAACCAGAGCTAGAAACAGTACCTGTCCTTTTGAAAGACTCGGCCGCAGAGCGACCTGATACGTGTTGACGTTTCATCTGCGAAACGTCCGCCCCGATACCACCCACTCCGACCAGGGGCTCTCCCCACGGGCGCCACCCAGCCTCAGCAAGGGCCGCCTGGCAGGATGACCGTTGCCGGGAGTCCTGATGCCCCAAGGAGACGGGCATCTACTCCTTGGCCGACGTGGGGAGGGTGCAGCTCAGGTATCGGCAGTACGATCCCTGTGTTGTCAGGGGGCTACAACCTAGAGGGTACATGACGACCCCACCACAACGGGCTGGCTACCGTGCTGGATTTCTGGTGCCATGGAAAGTCCATCATGATCGTAGGTGCAGATGGGGACGCACTATGGGCGTAAGTTGTACAACCCATCAGGCGTTTAGGTCCAATTTGAGGAATAGTGGGTATGGTTACAACGCAGGTACAATGCTGAGTGCCAAGGTCTTAGTGCACTGAGGATCAGTGGTACACCACGTAAGGCATCCTTCCCCAAAAGGCTCGTACTTCTGTAGAATTTTGAAAAATGGAGGTCAAACCCCAAGGGGGACCATCACATGGAAGGCCGAAACGGTTGAAACTCCTTTTAGTCGCCTCTTACGACAGGCAGGAATACCTCGGGCCTATTCTTACCCCGGACCCGCAAGGGGTGGGGGGTGGGGTGGGGTGGGGAGGGGGGGGGGGGAATGCAGTTGTACACGAAGTCCTCTCCGCCATACAACGTAAGGTGACTTATCGAATGTACTCGGAATAGTGAGATTATTTTCATAATACCGAGGCCATTTCCTCGTCCGCTTTCGTCCAATTTGGTTCCGTTGCTTCACGAGTTTACCCTCATGGATGCTTAAGTTATTTCGTGAGGTATATGCTCTCCGAGGGAACAGGTTCCCGTTACTGCATGTGGCTTTATCGGTTCGGTAGTAGTGTGTATTACAACCATTACTTAACGCGTAATTGTTTCATTTATCTCAATTTTTATAACCAACTCGTTGGTATAAAAAGAATGCAACAGCATCTACGACAAAAACGATAGATAATTGGTTGTAGCGCATCAGGAACAACAAATCGTTGGTGTTATGCCGAAGGTAGCCAAAAACTGCGAAGTTGGTGACAGGACACACGGGTACATGCGGGTATTGCGGCCATACAAACCTGACTGTATTAACACTCGTTTTGTAAATAATAACCGTATTTTTCTTGCTGTAATTTGTTTTATTTGTTCGAGACGCTCTTCGCCTTTCACTTTAAGGCATTTTCAGTGGAATACAAAAAATGGTTCAAATGGCTCTGAGCACTATGGCACTTAACAGCTGAGGTCATCAGTCCCCTAGAACTTAGAATACTTAAACCTAACTAACCTAAGGACATCACACACATCCATGGCGGAGGCAGGATTCGAACCTGCGACCGTAGCGGTTGTACGGTTCCAGACTGTAGCGCCTTTAACCGCTCTACCACTCCGGCCGGCAGCATGTATTTCAATACACCCACTAACGAAAATAATTTATCTGTACTTTGATTATTCATGGAAATGATATAGGGAATTGCCGCCGCCTTGTAGGTCGGTGGTATGAACTCTGATGCGCTTGGGACATGTGTATTCTCAAATTCTACTCAGTACCTCCTCATGGTTATTCCACCCAGCCATGTAATGCTCAGCATCTTTCTGCAGTAACCCATTTCAAAAACTTGTGAACTGTATCGTCTACGTTCCACTCGCATACAAGGCTACACGACATAAAGGACTTCCTAATAAATTCGTATTAGATGTTAACGAACTTCCCTTTTTCACCAATGATTTTTCTTGTTACTGCCGGTCTGCATTTGATATCCACTCTATTTTGGCTATCCTCAGCTGTTCTGCTGCACAAATAGCCTTACTCATCTACTACTGTCAAAATCTCATTTCCTAATGTGGCTCTCTCAACAATAGCTTATTGCAGTCAACTACCTTGCATTACCCGTGCTTTACTTTTGTTTACGTTAATCTTACTATCTTTCGAAACTGAATGTAAAATGATGATAACGACAATATTAGCAACAATAAATGGCTATCTCTCAATAATTATCACAATTTTTTTAAGGACTTCAGAAATCAATCATGAGGGCGCTGTTATGCACAAAAATGATTGGGACTAGTGACGCGTTTCAGTTATGTTTCATTTTTCTTCGCGTCATCTGTGGGCAGCTGGTGACCTATAGAGGCAACAGCTTGACTCTAGAGCGCCTCTAACGGTAGGAAGAGGTCGCTGCAGAGGCACCGCAACGTAATTTCCGGTCCGAGTAGTGCAGCGCAGCGAGGACAAAGCACCGGAGCGCTCCCCAAACGGAGCCCCAGGGCTTCACCTGAGACTATCTGGCGCGTACCTCAGATAACGAGCTATCTGCAGCGACGACATCTCGGCGCCTGGATGCGACCATCTCACAGAGGGCGCGTTACTGGTCGTCGCCGGTCACTGGCCGCGCAGGGTCACACGTCACATTGCTGGAACAGTTCCCCCTTCTAAGCTGACAATACAGCGCCGAATAACGAACTTACAAGGCTTCTAAATCGAAAGTGTTCTAAATTCTCTCTATGCAGCCTGTTCCCAAAGTATCTAGTAACGGGGCCATTCGGCTTATTCAAATGTCTCACAGTTGCTTACGTTAGAGACTATGATAAAGCAAATCATTTGTTTACCAAAGGGCTCCCTCAAGTATCCGTTCTTGCACCCCCCCCCCTCCCAGTTTTCAGTTTAAACACCGCAGGCGTAGAAGTACAACGGCCAATAGAATTCAACTATGAAGATGACTGGATAACAATTTTCCTCCATAAGGGCATAGAAATATCAGACGAAGTATAGACGAAGAACTTAAGCATTGTTGCATAATACTATCGCGAACGGTGGCTTCAACTGAGCCTAGTCGATTTTTCCACTTAATATATCAGGAGATTGTTTTGATGCAGCACGCCACGAATTCCTCTCCTATGACTGTCTAAATCCCAGACAAGCACGAAACGTCTTCAATTATTTGCTAAATACATTCCAGTCCCTGTATTCTTCTTCAGTTTTTACCCCTTTCAACTCCCCAGGTTCCATGGAAGATGTTCCTTCAAGTCGTAACCCAAGTCACGTCATAAACAGGACTACTGCCGCAGGACTGTATCACTAATGCTCGACTACAGGTTATAGATTAGGTAATATTTCCTCGGCATATCTTTGCTACCATGGCCTATGTAACTAGTTCACCTTACTTCAAAGGTAAGTGACTGCATCCTGTGATTACCTCAAACTTCCTCAGTCACTGCTGCCTCCTTTATTTTCTCCTTAACATTAATTTCCCTCGGATACAAGGATCCGGAGAATGAATTTTTATTAACATTTGATGCTACTAAATAAAGTAATTTATGTTTATTGCTGTAGGATAAAGCACTGCATTATCTGCTTATGTTGCTTCGCAGCACGACTACCCAGTATTCAAACAATGCAGAGGAAACAAAACGGGCCCGGCAGAACTCTGCTGACAACAAGCCGCGTGCCATAATCGCTATCTTTATGGCATACCCGATGCATCAGCCATGCGCTTTAGCGGTAGATAATAATTCACCACAATCCACAGGAATGACTAATCGTATTAAGCTCTTTATTAACACTATTTTTCAGTGTCTTCTTCCTTTCTTATAGTTTATATTAACATAATTGTTCGACCTTGAATTTTGTGAAACCTCGTTGCATCAACCATTACAGTTCATCCCTCAAATGGACATTCTACTGACCTACCTCCACACAACATTACAACTACTTGAATAGTTTTCAAATTCTCCTATACAGTCTAACAATACCTTTCACGCACTCGGGGGTACCTATCGTGTGAGCTATGCTTTGCTAAGCAAACGACTGTGACTAAAATTAGTCCGATACATAATTTAACGTTTGTCCCTATTTCGGCGAGATGATATCACAAAACTGTCACTATTTTTAATAGATTAAACACACACACACACACACACACACACACACACACACACACACACACACAAAATGGTGGCATGACGCATTTTCTTCACAGGCCCATGATTTTTCCATCGATGTCTCTGTACAAAGCGGGCTGAATTATAACATAAACTTAAAAAAAAATACAAATTACACGGCTATTCAACGAAATCATTTGTCAATTATGATAATTTGAAAAACAAACAAACTCTTAATACCATCAGAGCAAAATATTAGGAACAAAACGCAGTTGTTTGGTTTTCAATGATTAAATACGAAATTTTTGTACTCAATAGTGATAGGATAACCCATGAACGTGAAATCTCAAGCTTGTGAAAGTGCGTTAATTCTGTCCTGTAATTACTGCAGAACAGAAATCCTTCACAATCACTACTGTACTGCTGCTTAACATAAAACGAAACTTCAATGCATGTTAAGAATCGATTTTAGAGTACTTAGCCGTTTGAAAAGTTCGATGACGTGTTCCACCATGGGTATTATTTCGCGAAGTATGAAGCACGTCAGAGACAGTCAACACTACCATTAAACGTTGTACGATTTTCGATGATGATGTTGTTGTTGTTGTTGTTGTTGTCTTCAGTTCTGAGACTGGTTTGATGCAGCTCTCCATGCTACCCTACCCTGTGCAAGCTTCATCATCTCCCAGTACTTACTGCATCCCACATCCTTCTGAATCTGCTTAGTGTGTACATCTCTTGGTCTCCCTCTACGATTTTTACCCTGCACGCTGCCCTCCAATGCTAAATTTGTGATCTCTTGATGCCTCAGAACACGTCCTACCACCCGGTCCCTTCTTGTCAAGTTGTGCCTCAAACTCTCCTTCTCCCCAATTCTATCCAATACCTCCTCATTAGTTATGTCATCTACCCATCTAATCTTCAGTATTCTTTCGAAAGCTTCTATTTTTCTTGTCCAAACTATTTATCGTCCACGTTTCACTTCCATACATGGCTACACTCCATACAAATACTTTCAGAAACGACTTCCTGACACTTAAATCTATACTCGATGTTAACAAATTTCTCTTCTTCAGAAACGCTTTCCTTGCCATTGCCAGTCTACATTTTATATCCTCTCTACTTCGACTACCATAATTTATTTTGCTCCCCAAATAGCAAAACTCCTTTACTACTTTAAGTGTCTCATTCCCTAATCTAATTCCCTCAGCATCACCCGATTTAATTCGACTACATTCCATTATCCTCGTTTTGCTTTTGTTGATGTTCATCTTATATCCTCCTTTTAAGACACTGCCCATTCCGTTCAATTGCTCTTCCAAGTCCTTTGCTGTCTCTTACAGAATTACAATGTCATCGGCGTTTTCGATGTAAGCAGCACGAAACTGTGTTCTTATTTTAGAAACTTGTTTATGATGTTTGAACTATTGTAGGGCTTTAACAAAGTAAATTATTTAATTAAAAACTTTTTAATAGGACGCGTTACTGAAACGTACAAAAAGGTATAAAGTAGTTTCTCTCAGCACCAAACAGCTTCCTAACCGCACACAGATAGCCCTGGAAAATTGGGCTTGTGAATTTTTAATAGATGTGACAATACTTTTAAATTTTAAGACGAAAAATTCACCTGAGTTACTAAAAATTTTACTGCAGTACAAATGACATGAGGTGCTGGGTGATTTTCCGAAACGAGTTACGCTTATACCCGGCCCCTACCGTCTATCGTCCACCCGCCGTTTTTCGTTTTAAATTTTACAGGCATTGTCATAGCTATTAAAAATTCAGGAGCACAAATTTTCAGGACTGTCTGTATTTGGGTCAGAACCTACAAGTCGGACAAATTACTTTATACTTTTTAGTCTGTTTTAAGAAAGTACTTTAGTAAAGTTTTTTAATCACTTAATTTTCTGATTTTTAGTTTTATGTGCGCGAAATTTTTCAATAGATTTCAAAATTTTGTTGAGGTTACGGCAGCGACGTGGTAAATTTGTGGTATGTTTCAGTTTCTCTTGACCTGGCCTTACCAGGTATCATCCTTGCCGCTTAACATTCGCGACTGGAACATGAAAATGGAGAAATACTGGTACACGAAATATCCCACACCACGCACCAAACAAGAACGCGAGTTAATACTGCATTGTCATCATGTTCTGGGCTATGGTAGTTTCACGTCTCTAGATAATCGGGGAAGTTAGTTTGAAATAAACTGCAAAATTTGTACCGAAAGGACAAGAAAGCGACCTAATAAAAACGCGTTAAAATGGTACTTTCCCTTCTCGTACGGCAAAAACCACCAACCTAAGAAACAGTTGCCAGAATGAGAAACATTGTGATCTACAAAAACAAACGAACAGCTACCTGATGAACTTGTCTGTTCGAAACCGATAACGGAGTTTCAAATGTCGACTGTTCCCTTAACTAACTACGCCTGGCAAATTATTAAATCCAGCAAGTAAGTGTGGAGCATAAAAGCTGCAGGGTGATCTACCGCTTATGTTACTCGTTGGAAAACGTGTGCTGCTTACTACGTCGTAAGAGTTTATTCACCTCACGTAAACAAACTTTTAATACTGGGCTTTATAGGTAAATGCAAAGATTTTCGATTACAGCCAACGTTAAAATTAATATCGTCACAAAAGCTACGGTAAACCCTGACCGCGTTTACATTATCATTTCCATCACTGGGGCGCCAGGGTGAGTAAAAATCACGCCACACTTCCAGTATCGCTACGCTAAAGTTTATTACATGTCGTGTTCTAATCTTGGACTGAAATTTTCTGACCATAATCTAGCCTCCAACCTACCCCCGAATAAAAGAAACGTAGTTAATCATGTCAAACCGGACATGCAACGCCGCAAAAGCGATACACCACTTTCTCGGCCGAAAGGGTTTTTACCTATCACGCGGAATGCAGAGCTGAAAATACGAGGAAACTGCTAGACCGCACACAATATTTTATTAGTGGGTCACCGGCTTCAGATACGGTCCGCTGCCTCGAAAATAACCGGGCAGGAGACATCGGGACAGAACCGGGGAGAATGGCTCCTTACGTCGTGTGTCGGCGAACACGGCCACATTTAGCGATGACGGCAGCTCCAAAGGCGGAAGACGTCTTCCGCAAACAGAAAAGAATGCCGTGGGAGCGACCACACAACGGATGTTCCATCCAGATTGCGTGTTCCCCTTCGCATCAGCTAACGGCTGTCCGCGAGCACAGAACGTTTGCTTCTCGGAAATCTGATACACGGAAGTGACAAACGCGCGACAAATTTCAACTGAGCACTAGTAAAATACATCACACATCTATATCTAGCTTCTTCCATAGCATTTGATAAATTATTGTTCGTGACCGGTGAGGTACTGCTTATTGCTCAAGATATTCTCGTTTAAGGTAATTCAGCTAACTACCAGAAATTTGTAACAACATTAATCAGATACCGACACGAGGAAGGAACTTGTATACTACGTTTATAACTTAACGTCGATGTTAATTTCTTCGCACTCCTATATTTCTTGAAAAAATAGGATTGAATCTTGAGCCAAGATCGAGTGAAAGAACAAATCGTCCTACGATTCGAAAGTTTTGGCAATAGCTGATGTTACGAGAATGTTACTTCTCCGTCGAGTGACTTCAGTATTTCAATGAAAGCATTCTGAAATTCATCCGTTGAAGAGGTACAATGTGAACCTGGAGTCGTTTCTCCTTTTTCGAAACAGTCATCAACCATGACAAATGGAAAAGCCTTGTGCTGACCATCTCTTAAATTGCGATCTCTACTGGACGTCCCGGAAGTTCATTAGTCTATCTCGAATGGCCGCACAAAATCCCTCCCAACATTTCACTTTTCTCCAATTTCTTCTAACATTTAGCCACTGAAGCAGTGCTGCTTTACAAGCAGATCTCCGTTTGAAGAAGAATTGGGTAATACTTGTTGACTGTCTTTTTATGAAGTTTCAACAAACTTAAACAAACAGATATTTAAGTTTGTAGTGAAAATGTATCTTGTAATTAAAAATTGGCCAGGTGCGAGTATGGTTCGCGCAGTGAGGTTCCGCACCAATTATGTTTACAGACAGTTTATCTATTTCGGGAATCGATGATACTTACGATTTTTGCCTGTTATAGACACTGACAATGGCAATATATCGGTTGCGGCGATTCCACGACTTTCGAGAATGCTTTAATTTGACGTATGAAGAGGGATAACAAATCATAAAAAAGATTTCCTTGTGATATAATTACGACTTAACAATTTCGAATTTTTCTCTTTACTTGCTTCTTGCCAAAGTTCATAATTCTAGGTCACCCTGAAGTACGTTAGAAAGTGTGTTTTGGAATATCAGAACATGTGACATGAATGGCCGTATCTTTTGACTGAACTGACTTTAGAGTTCAGAATTTTGACACCACTTAAGGACCATAGACCTTGATACGCGACGTAAATTTGAATGTGATACGTCTACTCTTTCCTGAGAAAAACGATTCTTAACAGTCGGACAGACAAACAAGTGGACAACAAAGCTATCTTATAATGGTTCCATTGTTACACCTTTAAATAAGGAACCCTGAAAAACAAACAAAAACACAAGAAGTCCCCGTGAACTAAGATCTGTACGTATACTCCGAGGAATCACTGTCTGTACGTGTTTACTGTATGAAAACGACACCTCAGATCGCCATAACAGGACTAATAACAGCAGTCTGCTGACTACAGTAAATACGGTTTTTGTACAAGGAAAATCAATAGTTTATCCACGCCGTAGTATGTTCAGCAATCCGTCTTTGTTTTAGTTCGCACAAGCACTGCTGTTCAGAAGTTTACTCCATGACTTTCTTACTTAACGGAAATTTGTATATTAATCTGTAGTTAATACACGTATGAAAGTATGGTAATTAGTAGTATACCACTGAAAATAAAAATAAATGTTAAAAATTCGCGTCGAATGTCTGGCACACATCGCGTCAAATTATCTGTAGGTGGCTGTATATCGTCAAAAATAAGCTGAGGCATACGCTATAGATTCTTGTTGTTTGATCTGAACTGGCCTCTAGGTTTTGTGGCACTAATGAATATTTAAGCCAATTAAGAAGTCCATGGCAACTGTTAAGTTGACAGTAAATACAAGATGCTTCTTGCCTAGGTATAAAAATACAACAGTTCTAGACCACCAAGCCGTCACGCGTGTAGTGACATGCACACCTACAACACTAAACGTCGTCGTTTAATAGGCAGTGGAAACTGCTGTACTAGTCATTCGAGTCTTATATAAACATAGCATCCAGTAAATTTCTTAGTATGCTAGCAGACAAATGATAACCGACTTTCTGTACTTTCGCGCTTAAGCTAGCAACTACCAGTAAAGTAACAGAAATATATAGAAGATTTGGGACACCAAGTCGATACACGCAATTGGATGAGTACATGACAGCCAACAGAAAAATGTAGTTTTACTTACACAAGACACAAAGGAAGCAATGGGCTAGTAACGAAAAGTTTAAGTCAATATGGTAAGCTGGGAAAAACAGTGTAGTTTTTATTTTGCCATTACCGGAACCTACAAGGAGTATGCTCGGTAATTATCGGATTTGATTTTAAGAGTCGCCATCTCTTTACCCCCACCCCCACAGGTCGGAACTGGTGTACCTCAAATATGTGTGGAATTGTAAGAACGTTTTTATTTGCGAATCGTGTAACTGAGGCGGGAGGCCAGGTATTGACCTAGTCGGATATGGGAAACCGCCTAAAAACCACATCCAGGTTGGCCAGCACACTCGTCCCCGCCATCAGTCCGCCGGGCGCATTCCATCTGGGATCGGC
Organism: Schistocerca serialis cubense; assembly: GCF_023864345.2. NCBI lineage: Eukaryota > Metazoa > Arthropoda > Insecta > Orthoptera > Acrididae > Schistocerca > Schistocerca serialis. Next base: position 640,892,039 of record NC_064638.1, on the reverse strand, counting down.
ACTCCTGCCTGAATCCTAGAAGCGCCGTCCTAAGATGCGCGACTTGCCGGGCGTGTTGGAAACAGTTACGCTGTTTTTACAAACCGTATATACCGAGAATTTGACGTTATCTTGTTCGGCGGTTCCTATGTATCAGTGTTACATCCGCAGTCCAAATGACTTCGAAACGAAGACTTGTTTCATGCAGGCCTCGACGTCAGGCTATTCTGTGCAAGCCTCCTATCTCCGAATAACTACTGCAACGTACATCCACTGGAAACTGGCTACTGTATTTATGCCTATGCTTCCTGCTACAATTTTTATCCGGCCCGCACTTCCCTCCATTACCAAGTAAACGATTCCTGGATGTTCCAGGATGTGTACCATCCACCAATTCCTGTTTTTACGACAAGCTGTGCCATTAATCGATTCAGTATCCTCTGATTAGTTATTTCAGCCACCCACTAAATCTTCAGCATTCTTTTGTGGCAACGTATTTCACAAGCTTTTATCCTGTTCTTGTTGGAATGTTTCTTGTCCACGTCTCACTTTCATAAAAGGCTACATTACATACAAATGCCTTCAGAAACACTTCCTAATACTCAAATTTATACTTCCTCACTTTCACAAAGGATTTCCTTGTTATTGCCAGTCTGTACTTACGATGCTCTCAATTTCAGCACTGATCAGTTATTTTGCTCCCAAATATAAAAACTCGTCTATTTTTAGCGTCCTTCCATTAACTGATTTAATTAGGTTACATTCCATTTACCTTCGTTTTACTTTTGCTGATATTCCATGAAACAACTTCTCTTCAACTGTTCTTGCAAGTCCTTTGCCCTCTCTGACGGAATTACGATGTCTTCCGCAACCCGCAAAGTTTTCTTGTCTTCTCCCTTTCGAAATTTATCCTTGACATCCTTTACCTGATGCTTTTATATCATCAGTGGTAAGACTGTGTGCGGCCTGGAGCAAGATTTTACTGGACTAGGCGTCATTTGTGTCCCGCGAGGAGTGTACAGGGAGATAACGACAAACTCGGAAGAATACACAGCGGAATGTTTACTGCAGCGTGAAAGTTTAGGACGGTCTGAGAGTAGTTTGCCGTGCAGTGGACTATAACGGAATTCAACAGCGTTCACGAGGTAGGAGGATGAAGTGCACCAGAAGGGCAGGATCGGGCATCCGCCTGCCTCCGCTTGTAATGGCGCCCACGATCGCGTCCCACGCCACAACTACGCCTCCACGCTGCAACAATGAGGGCAGGCTGGCACGATCCCTGCCGGCACTGGAAGACCGTCCTTTCCTCATGACAAACACTACTCAAAGTATACTTATATGGATATCGTGTCAGTTTTTTCGGAGATGTCCGAAACAACAGACACCATATCCATATAAGTATATAGTTCTGGCGATACCGCCCATAAACCTCCCTCTTCTGTGCTGATGCACACATATTACTCGAACTCTTACGGGACTTGGTAAGAATGTCTTCCACGAGTAATGAGTGTGTTGAATAGGGACACTATGAATGTAGTGTGTTGACAAATATAAGGTGAAAATGTGGGCCTCCCGGGACACGTGCGCGAGACAGTCCCTGCAGTCGCATAGCGTCTGCCATGTAAGCAGGAGATCCCGGGTTCGAGTCCCGGTCGGGTCACTCATTTTCACCTGTCCCCGTTGATATATATCAACGCCCGTCAGCAGCTGAAGGTATTAATATATAATTCTAACTACTCACAGTATCTCTGAAAAGCAATTTTGGAAGCTCTACAGAATTTACATCTGCAGCTGACATTAACGTTGTCTTGACCCGAAACTTTGCCAAGTCACAAATTTAGTTAAATGTGAGAAAAGATGGAAGTCGGATCGGGGCAGTTACTTCATCAGAAAGGGCTGCAGGCATGTTCATTATTCTGAAGTAATATGATACTTCACATATGAAGTATGACGCCCCCACACGGCTAACATACATCTGCCCATGATAATCTGTACGAACGTTAGATGCTGTTAAAATCTTTATCGTTGCTACCAGCTCCGACTGGTACCAATATTAGCACCACCACCAGGCGCAAGAAGTTTTTCAGCCCCATTATCTGTGTGGATACATTTGATCTCACTCTACATAACGTAAGGAGCATTAACTGAACAACAGACCTTAAACAGTGTTCATAAGATCGAATGTCAGTAGTGTAATACATCGCGTACAACCTCTTTAGACTTCTGAACTGTAGTTGAGATAGCTAACAGTGCTAATGTTCCCACAGGTGCTCTGGGCGGAAACTAGTGCTTCGACCCCGCGATTCAAGATTAAGCGTCCATTTCGCGCCGGTTATGAGACGAAAAAATTGTCCTGTTTTTGACGGTTAGTAGCGGCAATTAAGAGATGGGAGCGCAGAGCATTAAAAATGAAATGGCTCAGAAGCGGTGGTCCAATGAAAAATGGAAATTTATTCACTACGCAAAGTCTACCATTTTCAACACCATTTCGTCCATGCAGGACTGTTCAGTAGAAATATGCGACTGTTTATAACATAAATGAAACGGTTAGTTACTTACGTCAGTCAGATCTTCATTGGCATCCAAGACGCCTTTTGAAGGATTCCGTACTCAGGTTGTCAACATGTGTGTTCTTACTTGTTCTAGTTAAGTCTTCTTCGTGTTTTACTTTTGCTAAAAAGCGAATTGCAGATTACAGAATGCGGCACTAAATATTACCCTACAGACAATAACACAATTAATTACAAGTTGTTCCCGTTACCAGCATACTGCTTGATATATGACTACACATACGATGTACACTAAATTTATATCATATATTTCTCGAACAACAACCTTATTGTTATCTATAAAGTACCATCCAGTATAATGATCGACATAACTATCTTCGTAGCAAACAAAATCGCAAAGCAGATGACTGACTGCAGCAAGCAGGAACACCTCAGAATTAATGTGAAAAATTAATTTTTTAAAGAAGACTCGGGGTGGATGTTAACAAGTTTTAGCTAAAGAATAATGAGCGCAGAAGTTTATACAACGACGTACTACCGTGTACTGTTATTCTTATGTAATGTAATGTGCAGCCAACTGCTGAGCTCGCATAGTAAGGAGCAAGATTCTGCGTTACGATTTCGGTAAAACTGTGGTAACCATAGTTTAAGCTTATTCTCCCCAGAACCACGGTTCATCGATACGTACGAAGGAACCATGGGCAGAAAAGTAGGAAGATTGGGTTTAACGCCCCGCCGACATCCGAGGTCATTAAAGACGGAGCAAAAGCTCCGGTAGTATCAAGGAGTTTGAAGGAAATCGGCCGTACCCTTTCAGAGGAACGATCCCGGCATTTGCCTGGAGTGATTTAGGTAAATCATGGGCAATCTACATCAGAATGGCCGGACGAGGGTTTGAACGGTCGTCCTTCCGAATGCGAGGACAGTGTGCTAACCACTTCGCCACCTCGCTCGCTTGGACCACATGCATGACGAAGTATCTTAGTTTCCCAAAAATACCTAATTCCTTTGCCACGAAGCAAACATCAAACATCATAAATAAGAGAGAAGAAAGGGAAAACGTCAGAATCATCATATCGACCCAATGAAAAAGGAAATCGAATCACAATTATTAAATCTGTTGAAGTTTCTGAGCGTCCAATCAAAAAGGAAAGCTACCAACTTACCACTGTTCAGGCTGTAACTGAAAGTACAGTAATTCACCAACAGAAAACTGGGTTTGGTGTCTCAAGAGCGAGGAATGGTGAACTCCAGCTGGAGCTTTTTATTTCGGTTCTGGACACCTCATGCATAATCTTTGTTAAATAGCATTCATCTGATTGGAATATATTCAAAAGATTATGTATTTTCTACTATGTCTTCTTCGCAAGCCTCGGAATTATATATTAAATCAAATTTTGTGTCAAAGAATAACTACGACATTCTTACAAACAAGATATAGCACATCACTGTACATACAAATTTGAATGGTGATGTAGAAGAACTGAATGGCAACTAAGTTTTTCTCATATTAATGACGATGCGCAAATGTATCCGAACACAGAAACACACTTACCACACGATCGCGTAGCACTGGGCACCTGCATAACTATTTCTTTCTTTTAACGAAGTGTCAATTACTTTTTACATTTTACATATACCTTTGGACTGTTATAACCGACAGACGAAATACTAGTACAAACTTAACGAATTGCATTAAAATTACCACTCAGTCTATTGTCATTTAAATCATAAGTGAGCAGTCTTCTTTCAGTTTAGTGTATTGTGTAAGGACTCGATTGCTTTAGTAATTGGAGGGGCGTTTAATAAGTAATGTAAGATTTTCTTCCCCGGACCATTTCGGTTAAAAAATGCGGAATTTGTCGTGGAACATGTCCGAATATTTCCGCTACAGTCCTTATACTTTCATGAAGTTGCGAGTAGCCTTCAAAATGTTGTCTATATTGGAGGCGCGTTCCACGCGGAGGGCTGTAATTTAGTTTCTTTTAGCGTAAAACCACAGCTTCGCAGATATTCATAGCAGAATGTCTACGGTGACAGGAAGTGTGAAAAATTGCACTGCGAGTCGTTGGGTGAGGCGTCTGTCATCATCTCGAAGAGGACACGCAAAAAACCTATCCCCAAAAAACCTGTCCGATCTCCCGCGTGCCGGCCGGCCGCAAACAGCTATGACTCCTACAATGCTGGATCGTGCGGACGCACTCAGTCGAGGTGATCGACGGATCACAACTGAACTTCTCTACTGGTAGTGCTGAAACACTCATCCACCACTTGGGGTAATCGAAGATGTATGCCTCTGGGTTCCTCGCCGTTTAACAGAAAACCCCCCCGAACAGAAACGAAAGACCACCTATCCGGAATTGCTTGTGCGTTACCATGCTGATCGTGACAAATTTTTATTTATCATCGTCATAGGCGATGAAACATGGGTTCATCACTTCTAACTGAAAACAAAAGGGCGATCCATGGCGTGGCGCCACACCATCTCTCCTCCGAAGCAGGAGTTCGAACCCGCACCCTCAGCTGGTAAAGACATGAAGACGGTCTTCTGTGACTCTTGACGGATTTTTCTGTTTGATGTCCCCCCCTGATGGTGTAACGATCAACTCTGAACTGTATTGTGCTACTTCTGGAAATCGAAGAAACGATTTCAGCGTATTAGTAGCCACAAAAATGCAAAGGAACTACTACTTATGCATGACAATGCAAGGCCTCACTCAGTCTGCGCACCCGACAGGAGCTCAAAAATCTTCATTGCACTGTTCTCCCTCATCGAACCTACAGCCCGGATCTCGCACCTTCCTGTCTGGCTCAATAAAGATGAATTCCGCGGGAAGCAGTACGTGGATTATGAGGTTATTGACGCAGAAAGACTGACTCCGTCGTCGGTCAGTAGAGCGGTACCTTGGAGGCATACAGGTCCCCCAGTAATTTGACGTAAGCCCGTCGCATTGAACGGAGGTTATGTTAAAGAAACAAAGTTTCGTAGGCACCAATAACATGGTGCATTGGAATTATGAATAAAACCAACCCGCCTTCATAAAAAAAATGCGTTTCATTACTTATTGAACGTCACTCATAATACGCACTTCGGAGTCGTAACTGATCTGTTTATTGAAATTACAATGAAATGGATGCCCCTAGCTGCATACAGGCGTTGATATAAGTCAACGGGGACAGTTGAAAATGTGTGCCCCGACCGGGACTCGAACCCGGGATCTCCTGCTTACATGGCAGACGCTCTAGCAATTTTTTTTGGTTCGGTTTTGTTCGTTGCATCTGCTCAGGGCGGACGTCGTAAGACATCCGTTTAGGTTCGTTGTTGATCGATTAACTCAGTTCTTTTACTACAGAGGGCAGCTAACCATCTGACCGAACACGCTGAGCTACCGTGCCGGCAGCCCATCTGAGCCACCGAGGACACAGAGGATAATGTGACTGCAGGAACTTATCTCTGGCATGCCCCCCCGTGAGACCCACATTCCCAACTTATTGTCCCGCACTATATTCATAGTGCCCCTGCCCATTATACTCATTACTCGCGGCTTTTTGCCGATTCCCGTAAGAGTTCAGCCAGCCACTGTTTGTGCATCCGTGCAGAAGAAGATGGTCAACGAAAGAACAGATACCATCGCTGACCATCTGTTTATTATCTATTCCTAATGCTATCGTGGGTCGTTTGAGTAATTACTCACTGGACAGTCAAGGTCTTTTCAGTAAACACAAGTTGGTACCAGAGTAAACTGAGCCACAATTTGGAATATTTGGGGGGGGGATTTCAACTTCCAGCATTTGAGTTACAACCATGAGAGAACTCCTGGAGATCATGGTCAGTGCCGGAAGGCTCCCCCTGCCGGAGGTTCGAGTCCTCCTTCGGGCGTGTGTGTGTGTGTGTGTGTGTGTGTGTGTGTGTGTGTGTGTGTGTGTGTGTGTTGGTCTTTAAGTTTAAGTTTGTTTAACTACCCTGTTAGCCTAGGGACCGATGACCTAAGCAGTTTGGTCCCATAGAACCTTACCACAAACGTCAGTATCAATCTGAAAACTTAATAAACCACGGAATAGATGCGCCAGCGGTCGCAGCATGTTGACGTTACCTGAAAAGGCGCTTTTAGGGAAGCTGTATTATCAGAATGGGGAATGTGCTAGTTCAGCGTTACGATCCTATCTCCATAGGAAGGGGATTCGAACGGGTAAAGGTCCGTTGACAAATGCAGCTGTGGCGAGAATGATTTCGAAGTTCGAAGCCACGGGTTGTTTACACGATAGACCCCGTGGTGGCCGACGGAGCACAAGGCGTAATGCTGCCGATACAGTTCAGGAAGAAATGGAGACTGTAGCGAGTTCGTCTATGCACGGGGAAGTCAGTGCTCGTGAGTCGCCAAGACGCACCGGCATTCCATACACTACTGTTTGGTTGGCACTTAGGCGTACCCTCCGATGCTATCCATACAAAATCCATCGGCATCATGAACTGTAACCAGGCGATTTAGTGAAGCGGAGGTCATTTGCGGTGTGGGCGTTCCAAAAGACGGTGGAAGATGAAGATTGGTTGAGTAACGTGTTGTGGACCGACGAAGCTCATTTCACGCTCCGAGGGTCTGTCAACGCCCACAACTGCAGAATTTGGACTACCGAAAATCCTTGAACTGTCGTGGAAACTCCATTACACGACGAGAAAATCACGGTATGGGTTGGATTTACCACATCTACTGTTATCGGGCCTTTTTTCTTCGAGAAAATGCGTGATTCTGGTTTTGTAACATCTACCGTGACGGATGAGAGGTACGCCGATATGTTACAGAATCGCATCATCCCCAGCCTGGCTGATAAACACCTGCTGGAACGTACGATGTTTATGCAGGATGGCGCTCCATCCCATATTGCTAGACGCGTGAAGGATCTCTTGCGCGCGTCGTTTGGTGATGATTGTGTGCTCAGCCGCCACTTTCGTCATGCTTGGCCTCCCAGGTCCCCAGACCTCAGTCCGTGCGTTTATTGGCTTTGGGGTTACCTGAAGTTGCAAGTGTATCATGATCGACCGACATCTCAAGGGATGCTGAAAGACAACATCTGACGCCAATGCCTCACCATAACTCCGGACATGCTTTACAGTGGTGTTCACAACATCATTCCTCGACTACAGCTATTGTTGAGGAATGATGGTGGACATATTTCCTGTAAAGATCATCATCTTTGCTTTGTCTTACTTTGTTATGCTAATTATTGCTATTTTGATCAGATGAAGCGCCATCTGTCGGACATTTTTTGAACTTTTGTATTTTTTTGGTTCTAATAAAACCCCATGTCATGCCAAGCATGTGTGTCTATTTGTACCTCTCTATCTACATTATCCCGTGATTTATTCAGTTTTCAAATTTATACTGACTTTTTAATCACCCAGTATACACCACAAATTTACAATTTTTAAGTGTATATTTGTTGATGCATATACACAGTACAGTCTATGCCTTTCTCGTTCTCGACGTGTGTGGCGCACAAAGCCGTTAATGCAGTGACTACAAAAAGTTTATGCTGAAACTGCGAGAGCCGGCGTTAAGGCAAAGAGGACCAAGAAGCCGGAGCGTTTCCGAGTAGCCGGGGGCTTGCAGTGGTTGGCAGTAACGGTCTACCGGCAGCGTCCACGCTACGCCCACACGCGGGAGATGAGAGGCGCCGCTGGACGGTTGCGGCCGCGCGGTCAGCGGAACTGCGGCGGCTTCCTCTGTCACCGCCGCGTGGGCGGTGGGGGCGGACACGCCGGCCGCCTCGTGACGGACAACCGGAAGGCGCTGCTCCTAAGAATAACTATCCCCGCCGCAACGCGTCGGCCAACGGAAGCCGGCAACAGTTCCGTAACTGGGCGGGAGCAAGCGCACCCGTGAGGCCCGTCTGACACTGAACAAAGTTTGCTATGTGGCGCGCTTCACTGTTCGGGGGGAGTTGTTCTTACGTTTCTCAGATCACTGAGATACACAAATAAAATCATTGAGATACACAAAATCCTCCGGCCAGTTTCACTCACAGTCACTCCATGTTAAAAATACACTGGGGGTATAGGATTCAGCCCAAACTTCAACGGAAACCTAAATTTGTTTTCTCCTGTCTTCTTACTCCTGTTTACTCCTTCACCGTAGCATCACCAGGAAGTGTTTTGAATAATACCTACTGTCTCTTGTTGCCACGTTAAAATCTGTTTTTTTTTTTTTTCGAAAACACAGATGTATTTACGAAGATTCGTCTCTCTCACTTTTACGTTTGAGTACCAGTTATTTCAGTCTGAAACCATAGTTTCTGTTAGTTACTTTTCATAAGCACCAGTGCCTCTAGCATGAAATCAGCGATGCTGTTACAAAGATGAGACGTCAAGTGGTACACTGAGTTACTTCTACGAATGTAGTGCAATGTAGCAGTCACTTACAGCGTTCGAAACAACATTCGGCGCGGAAATGTGCAATGTGATTGTAGAAGACTATGACAGGACAATTTTTCTCTTTTACTCATACAATGGAGATATTGAGGTGATCACTGCCTAACGTTAGTGTAACGTAAACGTTTGATGTAGCACTGCTTTTATGAATGACTTCACAATGAAACTGCTGGGGCAGTATATAGTTTTGATAAAACTTTATTAAATTTGACACACATTTCCGCTTATTATTAAGACTATAATTGGTTTCAGACATTATGAGTCCATAGAAGTTTCGCGATGTGAGATTGTGTGTAGGAAAATTGCGAATTTGCTTTCAAATATATAACATGGAATGATGTATGGCTGAAAGGTTCCGAAGTGAACAACCTCCTTAAAGCAACTAATTGTTTACTTTTTGCCAATTTCTTCATAGATTCGTTGCTTACTACGATGATAAAGGATAATTTTGGAAAAATTTTAAAATTATATTCGAAAGTTAAACAACCTCCTTAAAAGAGCTGAAGATCTACTACTTACCAATTTCGTCTAGCATTCATTGCTCAGTGTGATAAAGGTCAGTTACGCAAAAAAAGACTTAAAAATACATTTTTTCATGTTTTTGAGGCTCAGAGTTAATGCAGCTGAAACTGTGATCGACTCCTGAATCAGTGTGTAGCACCTGAGGGCCAGAGAGATCAATAGCGTATGAGAACATTTTCGGTATAAAAATATATGTGTAATTTCTTCACTTCTGTTGTTGCGACACATACACAACATTGATACGAACTCTCTGCCGAACCTTCGGGACCTTTGCCATTTGCGGTCAAGTGGTCTACCATCTGAACTACCCAAGCACGACTCCCGCTCCGTCCTCGGAGCTTTACATCCGCCAGTGCCTCGTCTCCTACCTTCCAAACTTTACAGAAGCTCTACTGCTACTGGCAGATGTAAAGCTGGCGTGAGCCGTGCTTAGGTAGCTGAGACGGTAGAGCACTTGCCCGTAGAAGGCACAGGTCCCGAGTTCGAGTCTCGGTCCGGCACACAGTTTTAATCTGCCAGGAAGTTCCATATCAGCGCACACTCTGCTGCAGAGTTAAAACCTCATTCTGGCACACAACATTCTCCGTTTTACCAGCCATAGATCACTCCTGAAAAAATTACATTTCTCTATCATAAAAATCTGTAGCTACTTGAACATCGCAGCAGGTATGCAAGTTTCGCATATTAACCATATGGCAAAATACTTTCAATCTTTATGTGCAATCATTTGCCGAAACCTCGTTTCAATACCTCAAACCGTTCATGAGATACAGGAATGTCCTGGATATTTAATTGGGGCTTTACTGCTGGCGCGCTCGGTCGAACTGAGTGCTTTACGAACATTCCATTTTTTCGAGAGTGCAGATCTCCTCCCAAGTTGCAAGAATAATTCAAATATGTTAACTACATTTCGTATCCAACAATGTACTCCCTAATATGCACCGAACACAAATCCATAGCGACCCCTATTTTTCACTGCAAACTATTCGAATTCCTTGCAGTAGATTACTAAATCTGCCAACGGCCTGCCACGGTTCTCATCTGTTCACCGAGGTTAAGTGCTGTCGGGGTTGGACTGCCACTTGGTGAGTGACCGATTTGCCGAGCATTACTGGCAAAGGGGGTGCACTCAGCCCTTGTGACGCAAATTGAGGAGCTACTTTATGGAGAAGTAATGGGTCCGGTCGCTAAAACTGACAATGGGCGGGAGAGCGTTGTGCTGACCTCACGCCCCTCCATATCCGCATCCAGTGACGCCTATAGGCTGAGGATGACAACTGCGGTCGGTCGATACAGTTGGGTCTTCCGAGACCTGTTCGGACAGAGTTTACGAGTTTCTTTTTAGTTTATTCAACCTCGAAAATCACAAAAACTATGACCATTAGCGAAGTCAAGGGCAGTTCATCACAAAGCTGACGACTGGGGCTGTGAGATTCTCGAGAATTGAACTTTTTTTATATTGAATAGTTTCTTTAAAATCGTTTCAGAAAGATTACTGAGCAGCTGCCGATCGCATGAAATTCCGCTTCGTCTCGCTGATTAACCGGTGTTCTCCGAGAGTTCTCGCCTTGCAGATCGTGACATCAGATGTCAAACAGACTCTTGACGGGCCACCGCAGTAGTATTCGCGGTACTTTACAAGGAAAGTAGCACTCGGAGCCATTACGGAAAACCTGCGAAACTTGCTGCAGGAGCCTGTTGGGCAGTCGTCGCGTGAACCAGCAAGCAAGCTTATAGGTAATCTTGCGCCGTGTGAGACTGGCTTTACGTCTCATAACAGGTAGTCTCAATGCATCACAGCACTAGGGTCAGTTATTTGCAACTCAATATCCACTCCTGACCATTACATGGCTCCGAGCTGTCGTTACGCACACCAATTGCATGTTTTTGTCCTCTCCAGCCTTTTACTAAAATATCACCTGAATACGGGCACGCTTTCGGGGGCGTAAATGTTCATTTTTCCCGACAACTCTGCTACACGGGTACTTCATCCAGGACCAAAATTCGAGTAAGGTACTTCGATTTCTAGCGCCACAGCGGTTTCACTAGGTTCAAGAGGAAAGAGTGCTAGCAAATGTCTTAACACATCTTGTGAAACTAAACGCACTCTTTCCATCATTCCGCACTGTCGCTTGGTTGGCAGAAGCCGAGCAGTACTGTGCGCCCACAATTTTCTAGCGGAAGGAACTCTACAAATTTTAACGAGACTAATTATTCATAAAACTTTGGAGAGTACTCAAGGGAGTATTAACCGACCGACACTATACAGGTTATGTATCAATTATCTAGTTCTCGACGTCGACGAGTCTGTAAAACTTTTCACGGGCGAAGATGATGTAAAGAGAAAAAGATGCAACGCTGGGAAGTCGTAGCGAAATTCAGGACTGCAGCGACTGCCAGTTGACAACATCAACATAAATAAGCGGGAACACCACTTATTGCTGTGATTACTGCGTTGAAGATAAATGAGTGGAAACAGAACAGTAAAATATCTAGGAGCAACAACTCACAGCAGCATGAAGTCGAATGACCCACTGAATTAGTTGTCGGAAAGGCAGATGCCAGGCTGACAAACAATGCAAGAGCCTTAAGGGAATGGAATACAGTTGCTATGCCAAGTACAGGAAAACGAAGCTGACGATGCCCCTGACTCACAGTGATGTATCCCAAAGACTGTCTCGGCAAATAACGGCCGACGGTGCAGCGCTGCGTCTCACAACTACTCGTAATCTGCACCGACAATTTAACGCTGGAGAAACATTTACAGTTTAAAACATAACGCCCCGCCTTTCAATGATTGGCGTCTGAAAACACCTGATACGTTCATCTGACAAAATATTAGTCAAACCCTCACAATACCACACCTATCGCTCTGGAGCGTAGTATATAATTTCACCGGAATATTATACAATTCTTTCGGCCAAAATAGTGGCAAGTTTAGGTAACGAGGGTGGAGGTGGGTAACGATCACGCGTCTTTCTTTCCCAAAGGAGACCATAAAAGCTCAATAATACTCAGTTCTGGCGCACGTGACCACCGGAGGTGCGACAATACATTCTCGCGCTGATCAGACAAGTCCCGAGCGATGCGAGCTGTGTGAGCAGGGGGCTCTGTCCTCTTGGAACGCAGCATCACCACCGGAGAACAAAAATTATACCACGGGATGGATCTAATTAGACAAATCTTTGGCAGTAATACAACCTTGCACAGTAACTATTGATCCCATAAAACACCACCATAATATGGCTGCTCAAAGCATCACCGTGCCCAAGCCGCGTTTCACTCTTGTAATGTATACTCCGCCACAAGTACGATGCTGTGTGAAACAAGACTCATCCGGCGAAATGACATTCCTTAATTGCACCTTCATCCAGGTTTTATGGCTTCGGTACCACTGTTTCCTCTTACGGCCATTTGCATTACTAATGAGTAGTTCTGGAATTCCAGCTTCTGGAGCTTTCTTCGTATTGGTTTGGTGCTGGTATGATTCGCGAATGCTATGATCAGTTGGCACTCACTTTTGCAGCTGTCGCCGTGTTATTTTTTGGTCACAATCCTCTTCAATGACCGCGTTGCGAGCTAGCTGATGACGATAAAATAATCTCGGGTTGACAGCCGAGTCAATGTGTTGTTCTCTAGCAACGTTTCAGCTAGCTTCTTACTTGCCATCTTCAGGTGAAGTGTCGGGATCACGTCTCGTCCGAATCTTTATACCCGCTGGACCACGGGCTTCTCTGCATCCTCGGCGCCGCGGCGCCGTTTCCGCTCGCGCCTGATTGGCCCGACCGGCGCCGAGGATGCAGAGAAGCCCGTGGTCCAGCGGCTATAAAGATCCGGACGAGACGTGATCCCGACACTTCGCCTGAAGGTGGCAAGTAAGAAACTTTCTGAAACGTTGCTAGAGAACAACACATTGACTCGGCTGTCAACCAGAGAAGATTTTATCATCGAGATTCGCCGAGAAAGCCTGCATTCTCATACTAGCGGATGATGTTTTTAGCTTTCCTTGTATGTGGCATAAATCGTCGAACAGTGCCTCCTGTAACACCAAACACTGTAGCTCCCTCGGTTACGGAAGCACCCACTATACGAACACCAACCATTTGCGCACGTTTCATTTCACTCATCTCCGACACAAAGCATTCGCGACTACGCACAACAGCGTTCTGACTACGACTGACGCTTGCAACGTATTGAGGGCACTGCAAAGACAGCGTTCGTCGTGGAATGTAACAGCGCAACCTACATGTTTCGGTAGTATCTGCATTTATGTTCAAGCATGCATTTCTGACCGTTTTCACGTATTTCTCTTCAAACTCTGTATGTACCTGTCGGTTGTATGGAGTTAGAGCAATAAGATGACTCAACGTGAAGACAGTGGCAGAAAGGACCTAACATGTTTGGACGTATCCATGACTGCATCTTTAATAAAGCTCCCCGATTTGTTGGCTTCTCAATGCGGACTGCCCACCGTGTATACAAGAGGGTAGCACTAATCATCGTAAAAAGATCCTGACAAGGACTGCGATTTGTCTCAGAACTGGTCAATTACTGTCGGCTTCAAACCCTAAAGGAATTGATGCTGTCAGTGAAGGCAAGCCCATCTCAACCAGTTTCCTACATAATAGCGCGAAAAGAGCTACAAACACTGGACATTTGTAGTCCGGTACCTTGCAACAGACCAGTGCTGACAGCGACGTATTAAACTGTACGTCTCCAGTGGCCCTTGCAGGTAAGACCATTGAAAGTCCCACTCATTCAAATTAGCGATGACATCAGCCGGAATGCTTACTTCAACATTCTCGATGACAAAGTGTTTTCCTTGCGTCTATATGTGTATGACAGGCATACTGAGTACATTCCTATCTTCCAAAATGACACCAACCCTGTTCACAGGGTTGTACGCAGACGTTCTGAACAACCCTATAAAGCCTCGATTGGCCCGCTGAATCATCTGGAATTAATCCCACAGAAAAAGTCTGGGAGTATTTGGAACAGCGGGTGGAACATTGCAATCACCATCTCCATGATTAAGTAGTTCTACGGGATCTACTCACCAATGATTGGCTTCACCTGGGTATGGCTTACTTGATAGAACTTATGGGCACACATCCTCGCCGAACTGTGCCCTTTAGCACGGCCAGAGGCAGTGTTCTACATCTGCATTTACTTCGATACTGCGCAAGCCACAGTAGGTGCGTGGCGGAGGGTACCCTGTACCATTAGTAGTCATTTCCTTTCCTTCCTAGAGCGAGGGAAAAACGGCTGTATATGCCTCCGTGTGAGCCCTTATTTCTCGTATCTTATCTTCGTGGTCCTTAAGCGCAAAGTAAAAAAAAAAGTTGCTTTTCTTCCAGCGATTTCTATTTGAGTATGCGTAACACTAACGTTTTGTTCGAACCTACTAGTAACATATCAAGCAGCCTACCTCTGAACTGCTTCGATGTCTTCCTTCAATCTGACCTTGTACTGACCCCAAACGATCGAGCAGTACTCAAGAGCAGGTCGCGCAAGCGTCCTATATGCAGTTTCTTTACAGGTGCAACACTCTTTCCTAAAATTATCCCAATAAACCTAAGTCGACCATTCGCCTTTCCTACCAAAGTTCTCACATGCTCGCTCCATCTCATACCGCTTTGCAACGTAACGACACCAGTAATATTGTACCCGAACATTACACGTTTGATCTTCCAATTATCCAAATCAATTTTTCCACATTTAGGGCTAGTTGCCATCTAGTCTAAGTCGTCTTTTATCTTCCTACAATCCCTCAACTTCGACACCTTTCCTTACACCACGCATCATTAGCAAACAACTGCATATTGCTGCCCACCCTGTCCGCCAAATCATTTTTTTTTTTTGTCATCAGTCTACTGACTGGTTTCATGCGGCCTGCCACGAATTCCTTTCCTGTGCTAACCTCTTCATCTCAGAGTAGCACTTGCAACCTACGTCCTCAATTATTTGCTTGACGTATTCCAATCTCTGTCTTCCTTTACAGTTTTCGCCCTCTACAGCTCCCTCTAGCACCATGGAAGTCATTCCTCATGTCTTAGCAGATGTCCTATCATCCT
Organism: Schistocerca serialis cubense; assembly: GCF_023864345.2. Classification (NCBI taxonomy): domain Eukaryota; kingdom Metazoa; phylum Arthropoda; class Insecta; order Orthoptera; family Acrididae; genus Schistocerca; species Schistocerca serialis. Next base: position 640,876,527 of record NC_064638.1, on the reverse strand, counting down.
GTCCCTTCTCTTTATCAGTGTTTTCCACATAATCCTTTCCTCTCCGATTCTGCGTAGAACCTCCTCATTCCTTATCTTATCAGTCCACCTAATTTTCAACATTCGTCTATAGCACCACATCTCAAATGCTTCGATTCTGTTCTGTTCCGGTTTTCCCACAGTCCATGTTTCACTACCATACAATGCTGTAGTCCAGACGTACATCCTCAGAAATTTCTTCCTCAAATTAAGGCCGGTATTTGATGTTAGTAGACTTCTCTTGGCCAGAAATGCCTTTTTTGCCATAGCGAGACTGCTTTTGATGTCCTCCTTGCTCCGTCTCGCTGTTCTCATTTCTACTACTTCTCATTACCTTCGTCTTTCTCCGATTTACTCTCAGACCATACGTGTACTCATTAGACTGTTCATTCCGTTCAGCAGATCATTTAATTCTTCTTCACTTTCACTCAGGATAGCAATGTCATCAGCGAATCGTATCATTGATATCCTTTCACCTTGTATTTTAATTCCACTCCTGAACCTTTCTTTCATTTCCATCATTGCTTCCTCGATGTACAGATTGAAGAGTAGGGGCGAAAGGCTACAGCCTTGTATTACACCCTTCTTAATATGAGCACTTCGTTCTTGATCGTCCACTCTTATTATTCCCTCTTGGTTCTTGTACATATTGTATATGACCCGTCTCCCCCTATAGCTTACCCCTACTTTTTTCAGAATCTTGAACAGCTTGCACCATTTTATACTGTCGAACGCTTTTTCCAGGTCTACAAATCCTATGAAGGTGTCTTGATTTTTCTTTAGCCTTGCTTCCATTATTAGCCGTAAGGTCAGAATTGCCTCCCTCGTCCCTTTACTTTTCCTAAAGCCAAACTGATCGTCACCTAGCGCATTCTCATTTTCCATTCTTCTGTATATTATTCTTGTAAGCAGCTTCGATGCATGAGCTGTTAAGCTGATTGTGCGATAATTCTCGCACTTGTCAGCTCTTGCCGTCTTCGGAATTGTGTGGATGATGCTTTTCCGGAAGTCAGATGGTATATCGCCAGACTCATATATTCTACACACCAACGTGAATAGTCGTTTTGTTGCCACTTCCCCCAATGATTTTAGAAATTCTGATGGAATGTTATCTATTCCTTCTGCCTTATTTGACCGTAAGTCCTCCAAAGCTCTTTTAAATTCCGATTCTAATACTGGATCCCCTATCTCTTCTAAATCGACTCCTGTTTCTTCTTCTATCACATCAGACAAATCTTCACCCTCGTAGAGGCTTTCAATGTATTCTTTCCACCTATCTGCTCTCTCCTATGCTTTAACAGTGGAATTCCCGTTGCACTCTTAATGTTACCACCGTTGCTTTTAATGTCACCAAAGGTTGTTTTGACTTTGCTGAGTCTGTCCTTCCGACAATCATATCTTTTTCGATGTCTTCGTTGGTTGGTTGGTTTTGGGGGAGGAGACCAGACAGCGTGGTCATCGGTCTCATCGGATTAGGGAAGGATGGGGAAGGAAGTCGGCCGTGCCCTTCCAGAGGAACCATCCCGGCATTTGCCTGGAGTGATTTAGGGAAATCACGGAAAACTTAAATCAGGATGGCCGGACGCGGGATTGAACCGTCGTCCTCCCGAATGCGAGTCCAGTGTCTAACCACTGCGCCACCTCGCTCGGTTTTCGATGTCTTCACATTTTTCCTGCAGCCATTTCGTCTTAGCTTCCCTGCACTTCCTATTTATTTCATTCCTCAGCGACTTGTATTTCTGTCTGATTTTCCCGGAACATGTTTGTACTTCCTCCTTTCATCAATCAACTGAAGTATTTCTTCTGTTACCCATGGTTTCTTCGCAGCCACCTTCTTTGTACCTATGTTTTCCTTCCCAACTTCTGTGATGGCCCTGTACTGCCTACTGCGCTATTCCTTATTGCTGTATCTATAGCGTTAGAGAACTTCAAACGTATCTCGTCATTCCTTAGTACTTCCGTATCCCACTTCTTTGCGTATTGATTCTTCCTGACTAATGTCTTGAACTTCAGCCTATTCTTCATCACTACTATATTGTAATCTGAGTCTATATCTGCTCCTGGGTACGCCTTACAATCCAGTATCTGATTTCGGAATCTCTGTCTGACCATGATGTAATCTAATTGAAATCTTCCCGTATCTCCCGGCCTTTTCCAAGTATACCTCCTCCTCTTGTGATTCTTGAACAGGGTATTCGCTATTACTAGCTGAAACTTGTTACAGAACTCAATTACTCTTTCTCCTCTTTCATTTCTTGTCCCATGCCCATATTCTCCTGTAACCTTTTCTTCTACTCCTTCCCCTACAACTGCATTCCAGTCGCCCATGACTATTAGATTTTCGTCCCCCTTTACATACTGCATTACCCTTTCAATATCCTCATACACTTTCTCTATCTGTTCATCTTCAGCTTGCGACGTCGGCATGCATACCTGAACTATCGTTGTCGGTGTTGGCCTGCTGTCGATTCTGATTAGAACAACCCGGTCACTGAATTGTTCACAGTAACACATCCTCTGCCCTAACTTCCTATTCATAACGAATCCTACACCTGTTATACCATTTTCTGCTGCTGTTGATATTACCCAATACTCATCTGACCAGAAATCCTTGTCTTCCTTCCACTTCACTTCACTTCACTGATCCCTACTATATCTAGATTGAACCTTTGCATTTCCCTTTTCAGATTTTCTAGTTTCCCTACCACGTTCAAGCTTCTGACATTCCATGCCCCGACTAGTAGAACGTTATCCTTTCGTTGATTATTCAATCTTTTTCTCATAGTAACCTCCCCCTTGGCAGACCCCTCCCGGAGATCCGAATGGGGGACTATTCCGGAATCTTTTGCCAATGGAGAGATCATCATGACACTTCTTCAAATATAGGCCACATGGCCTGTGGATACACGTTACGTGTCTTTAATGCAGTGGTTTCCATTGCCTTCTGCATCCTCATGTCGTTGATCATTGCTGATTCTTCCGCCTTTAGGGGCAATTTCCCACCCCTAGGACAAGAGAGTGCCCTGAACCTCTATCCGCTCCTCCGCCCTCTTTGACAAAGCCGTTGGCAGAATGAGGCTGACTTCTTATGCCGGAAGTCTTCGGCCGCCAATGCTGATTATTTATCAAAATTCAGGCAGTGGCGGGGATCGAACCCGGGACCGTAGATGGATTATGAATCAAAGACGCTACTCCTAGACCACGGGTACGTATCCAAATCATTTATGTATACAGAAATCAACACACTTCCCTGGGGCACTCCTGGCGATAACCATTGTCTCTGATGAACATTCGCCGTCGAGGGTAACATACTGGTTCTATTATTTAAGAAGTCTTCGAACTACTGTCATACCTGTGAACTTATTCTATAGGCTCGTACATTCGTGAACAGCCTGCCATGGAGCACCGCATCGAATGCTGTCCGGAAATCTAGAATTATGGAATCTGCCTCTTGCTCTTCATCCATAGTTCGCCTTATATCATGTGAGAAACGGGTAAGCTGAGTTTCGCACGAGCGATGGTTTCTATAACCATGCTGATTCGTAGACACAAGCTTCTCAGTTTCAAGACGGTTCATTATAATCGATCTGATACGTTCATGGATTTTGCAGGAATAAAAAGTTACGGATATTGGTATGTAACGTTGCAATTTTATGGGTCTGTTCTTTTACCCTTCTCATATACTGTAGTCACCGGCGCTTTTTTCCAAGCGCTTGAGACTGTGCTGGGCGAGAGATTCATGATAAATGCAAGCTAGGTAAGGGTCACATGCTATAGAGTACTATGTAAAATCTGAGTGGGATTCCAACCGGACCTGGTGATTCATTTGCTTTCAAATCTTTCAGTTGTTTGTTTAGGCTCAATGGCATAAGCGTGATTCCTACCCAGGCTGACCAATTTTTTCCAGACAAATGGGCTTACTAGGTAATACTGTCAAGTTACAGGAGGCCTGCTTTACGTACCCAAACATAAACGATCAAAATTAACATGTTAACAACAATACGGTAAATGGAACTGTGTCCCATAGCCATTATTTTTGTAAGATGATTAAGGCCTCTATTTTAAATTTTTACAGCGGAAACGGATTGAGTATGAGAGAGAATGTAGCGTGCAGTGTGTCGGAGGAAGAGACGCAGCCGCGCCCCGGCCTTATCGTGGCGCTGCTTCGGGCCAGTCGTATCTGGGTGACACGTCAGCCCAGCTGACGGACGTTATCGGCAGCCGGCGGCAGGCTCTACACTTGACGGATTACTCACAGCTGCCTCCGCTACACGGAAATTCATTACTTCGCCGTGCTCCACCACCATTGTCGCCATCTGCGGTTGTAATCTCTTCGCTATTTCTGCGCAGAAAAAAAAATGTCCCCAGTACTGTGACTGACTGCGATTTGCACGGATATCAGAAATACTCGCAGACATGTCCAGCGCACATCCCTGTCAATGAAATGTTCTGAAAACTTATGCGGAACTGAGAGTAAAGTGCTATTGCCGCATTCTGCTCAGTAAATTGAGGTATCAGGTGTCTGCGAGCTAGTGGAACGCGTAATCTAAGTATGACGTAAATGGTCGAGCGCATCTACGGTGGCAACAATCATCACTACAGGCAGAATCCAAGCTTGGACCGGACAAGAAAGGGGAAGAATATCGCAGCATTCGCCCTACGGCTTAAGCCATTCAGGGAAATAAAGGAAAACTCAGCTCTATAGCGAAACAGATTTGAACTTCGTTTCTCAAGGATATGAGTTTCGTACTTCAGCCACCAGTCGAGATGGCGCAGTGGTCAGTGCTTCAACCAACAAGGGAGATGAGGCAGTAGCAAAGACATGGGACTCTTATCTGGGAGGATGATGGCGCTAATCCCCGTCCAGCCAACCCCATTTGGATTTCTTCACGATTTCCCTAAATAACTTACGGCAAATACAGGGATGGTTTCTTTGAAAGACCACTGTCGGTTACCTATCCTATTTTCGCCAACGAATAAATGTACTACGGCTCTACCTGATGATGATGATGATGATGATGATGATGATGATGTCCCATACGCCGAGCAGCGTAAGGGGTCGATGCGGGAGACCCGCACCGCCGACTAGGCGAGGTCCTAGCGGAGATGGTTTGCCACTGCCTTCCTCCAACCGTAATGGGGATGAAGACGACACAACACCCAGTCATCTCGAGGCAGGCAAAATCCCTGACCCCGCCGGGCGTCGAACCCGGGACCCCGTGCGCGGTAAGCGAGAACGCTACCGCAAGACCACGAGCTGCGAGCACGATTCTACCTATCGGGTGTTTCCACACTTGGTTTCGTGACATCTTGAACTCTGCTAGGGACATTTACAATTATCAATGTCTGGGGAGGAATAGCAGCGCATTCGTAGTCAAGAGCCGACACTAAAGAAGGTATTTAGGTCTGCTGGGGTGTGGAGTGAAGATACGGTCTAACTAATACCAAAGATGTTCCAATTGGTTCAGGTCGGGACTATGGGCAGGCCACTTCATTTCACGAATGTCACTGTCCAAGAACCACTGCCTCACTGACGGTGCTTTGTGATAGGATGCAGTGTCATGCTGAACGAAAGAACCACCGCGCAGGAACCGTTTCTTAACTGTACGTACAACAGAACACCCCAAAATGTGTTCATATCCGTCCGCATTGATTGTTTTCTCGAGAGCAATATGGGGACCACAGCCTAACGATGAATAACACCCAACACACCATAGTACCAACTACTCCGTACTTCACTGTTGGCGCCATACATCAAGGCAGGTAACGTTATCCACTATTCGCCAATCCGAAACTCTTCCTTCTTCCGATTGCCATAGGATATAGCGTCATTGATCACTCCAAATTGTTTCCAGTCATCCACTATCCAGTGGTGTCACTCTTTACTCCTCAAACGTCGCTTGGAATCCACAAAAGCGTGGCTTATGACAGACTGCTCGACCACAGTGTCCCGTTCTTACGCACTGTCATTGGACTACGGCAGAACTCTGGGACTCACTGGTGATTACTTCCACCGATTTCATGCGAACATTTGTAACCACCCTTAGCAATGCTCTGTCCGGTCTTTGTTCAGCTGTGGTTCTCGCATTTCCAATTCACCATCAGATCACCAACTGCCGACTTGGACAGCTTAGAGGGACTTAAATGTCCCTGATGGGTTTGTTACTCATGTAACAATCTCTCACTACTCCACGTTCGAAGTCACTGAGCTATTGACTCATTCTGCTGCTATTGCTTCCGACTGATAACACAGAACTACACAGCTCATTTTATACTGGCGGGTCCGCATCTCGTGACCTAGCTGTCAGTTCCACAATAGCTAGCCGTGTCCAGATTCTTGTTCTCAAACCGTATTGGTGGCAAAAGGATCGCTTGCAATCTATCGCATACACTGATTCTATAAACTTTTCCAGTGTTGTTTCGCGAAATCCCCCTCCCCTCCCCAAGTTTCCATTTCAGTTCAATGTAGCGTTATTTTTTAGCTCTCCCGTCTTGGTCGAACTTACCGGTAACTATTGTACCAACACGAAGCGCTTCGGTACATTCACTGTACTCCGACCTGTTGGCTCTCTCAGATACTCTAGGAATCCTCGAGAATAGGTTGAAGTGCCATGTACATGGTCCCCTTCATAAAGGCTCTTCGCTTTCCTAGAATTCTCCCAATAAACCGAAATTGACCATTCGCCTTCATTACAATCGATCCTACAAAACATGCTCATTCCATTTCATGTCGCTCTGCAACATTATGCCTAGCTTTTGATCGACGAGACTGTGTCAAGCAGCATACCACTAGCGTTATGTTAGAACATCATACATGATTGACTGAGCTGTCTCACGTGCATTAATTTACTTTTTTTTTCAATCATTTAGAGCACGCTGCCGTTCATCAGACCCAATACTAAAACTGCCCAAGTCATGCAGTAACCTTTTATAACAACTCAACGACGATAATTTTCCCTACGTTAAAGCGTCAGTACAAAGAGCACGAAAAGTGGTAGATTATTGTCCACTCCATCCGAAAGATCATTTATGCGTATAAGGAACAAGTGCAGTCCTGTCAACTTCTGTGGCATTTCCAGCGATACCTTCGTCGCGCTGAACACGCGTCATCCAGGACACGTTGAACTGTAAATGTGTGTTTCTGGCTGGGAAAGTCAGTTCAGAGGTCGGAGAAAGGCAATGGCATATCATAGCTACTAAAGCACTGTGTTGTTTAAACCATCCCTTCGAGTAGATAAGAGCGGCACCTTCTTGTTGTTTGATATTCAAGAAGGAATACTCCAAGGATGGTAATGTGAAACCTTTAGCATTTTGTTGCTTGATAGGTGCCCGAACACAAAGGGGAAGTCGGAAAAGCAGTGTTGTCTCCCGGCAGATAGGCGGGCCATTGGAGCAGCACGCCAAAGGACAATTACGTCCGCTACAGCGACAAGGCGGATGGACAGACGGCAGCCACCGGAAAGGCACTGAGCGCAGAGTTTCGAAACACTGCCGTCCTGATGCGGTGCTTAGCGCTTGAGCAATCCGCCGCTGTTTACCGCGCGCCACAGCCGCAAGGCCACGATATGCCGCCGGCCGCCTCACCTACATCGTCGTCATTGCTCTGCGCTCTACAGCGTTCATCTGTAACCTCCCTGTATTTCTCGGCATCACAATTCGCAGGTGTTTCCTCCTCCTCCTACCACCACCACCACCACCGTCGATTCAATTCTTTCCTCCCATCTCCAAATTGTCATCTCTACACTCTCATTACGTCGAATGCTCTCAGTCTCAGGCACATTTTATCTTCTACATTTTTTTTCCGTACTCCTATCACTTTCCTCCTTCCTCTGTTCCATTTGCGAACAGCGTATGGGAAAAAAAAAGACTGCTGATAAATTTGCATCTGAATAGTGGTCATTTAGCGAGACATACTTGGGAGAAAGTAGTATGTTGCCAATTCTTTTTCGAACGTCTTAGAATTTCGGTAGTCACCTTCTCGGTGATACTCTTCTAGCGAATGTCACTGGACTTGGTTAAACATCTCCGTAATGCTCACGTGCAGGCTGAAAGACCCCGTGGCGAAACCTGCTGCTCTTTTTTTTAACTCTTCCGTTAACCCTACTCGGTAAAGGTCCCAGACTGCTGCCCACTACCGAGGAATCGGTAGAACAACAATACTGTAATGCACTTCTTTCGTGGGTGGGTGGATAACTTTTCTTCCAATGAATTTCTGCCTTGCATCTGCTTTCCTACAATTTCTTTTATGGGGACATTCCACTTTGGCAGTGTCCTCCAGGGTCCCTTGGGTTTTTTAATGATTTTTTTCTGTTCCTAGTGATTTTTCACCAGTAGCATAGTTTCCATCGATGCTACAGAGATTACTGTATTGTCTAAAATATTCTCACTTCCATGCTTCTGCGAAGGACAAAATAGCTAATCACGTCTCTCAAAATTTATGCGTAGATGTTCAGTCATCCCTCATCCTCAACGTAATTGCCCCGGCCGCTTAATCCCTGTCTACGAGAACATGGAAGAATCTAATTGTTGTTTATAAGACCATTTAAGAAGGAATCGGCTATTGTTTTGAATGGCCACTTACCAGGAACGAAATCTTCCTCCGTTCCGTGGCAATTTTTGACGTTAGTTCGAAGTGAAGCAACAAGACCTTTCCCTGCTCAAGACCGTTTTAGCGTTTAGAGCGCACTCCCGCTCCCTGTCCCACTAACGCTGCACTACTCGTTTTCAGCACTTCAATTTTTCTCTCACTGTTTTCTACTTCAGGGAATTTACAAAGTCATGAACGTTGCCACTTACACAGAAATGTGAATGGCTGTTTCTGTACTGAACACAATAGATATTAGCAGCTTCTTAGTCTTGAAATTAAATATACACTCTTTTCTGAAGATCAAATTTACGATCTTTGTTAAAGCTTCTTTGACAGTACGACGCCGAGCTGAAAAGTAATGCTTCAGAATTTTTTATGTGAAAACTCTTGGAACATTCTAAATCTTTATTCTTATTGTCTCCATATTTATTTTTCAACTTAGTCACTCTAGAGGCGAATATATTTCTCTAGACGAGAAATCAGTTCGTTGACGCCATCACTGTAGAATGTTTGTCGACCGAGTCACAATCTCACCTCTGTGATTTAGGGAAATCGCGGAAAACATAGATCAGGGTGGCCTGACGCGGGTTTGAACTGTCGTCCTCCCGAATGCGAGTCCAGTGTGCCAGCCACTGCGTCACTTCGGTCGGTGGGAGAGACAGCAAATATTTACTAGGAACAATAAAGATGTAGAATACCGATAACAATTAGTCTGCTTTAATAAGTTTTCACGTACGAAATTCGCAGTTATTATTTTTCGGCACGCCCTGCGTTAAATGTGAAGCCCTTATACACATTCAAATGTGATTCGGTTTATCTGTGCGTCCACTTCCGTGGGTGGTGTTCGACAGCACTAATAAAAGCCACAGAGAGAAAAACTGACAGACCACATAAAAATATTACGTGGTCTCACTCTCTGAAGAACGTTGTCATATTGTACATAACTCTCAGCTTGTTTGGTAAAGATTTCGTTTCATTCCAGCAGCTTCTTTCCCGCCTTCTTGTTGACTTCAAGAGCGGGACAGTGCAGCAGCTATTCGTATGCTTAGGACTCCACTCGTGGGTACGTGCGTGATCGCTTAATACCTCAAGCGCTCACAGCCAAATTGCACTCCTATACGACTGAGTATGGAACCATACCGCAACATTTGAAACAAAAACTAGGACGATGAACTGAAAGATTTAAAACAATAAACCCCTTTCATATGTGTCGCACCTCTTTAAAATGTTGAAGTAGCTTATCTATTACGACCAACAGCGACACTTCTATCAGACGTATCGCAATGAAACGCTCGATTGTCAATGCGGACATGCCAAATGCGCATGCTTTCCAACTAATGCTGCATTCCCTACAAGTGCATTAGGACCCAGCTACAAAATATCGTTAGGTGCAACGAAGGAGGGAATGAATTATGCAACACGTGGATGTCTGGTGCCCTCTCTTCGAAATAAAATGCCCAACCTGGAGATCAATATGCAGCGGATTTCAAAGTCTTTGCATGGAACGTCCAGGGGTGATGAAGTACGCCATGGGGAACAACTTTCTTAGAGGAAAAATATTCGCTGACGCTTCCCGGCGACGCTAGGCATCGTTTTACTGAATTCACCGATCCTCGGACGACGAGATTTCACAGAAACAGGAGGGTCTATTAAACGGCGTGATGCATCTGCATAGCAGCAGCACTAAATTGACAGTGATTTTCAACAAGTAAACCTTAAAAATGAGTATCTAAGATGAGAGAGGTACACTTAAGAGCCGGGACATTGTGACTACCACCCTCGACCTATTATCGATATAAACCCGTCCAGGGGATAGCAGCGTCACGTGGCGAGGAATGATCGCTAGTCAGACACACGCACGGTGCATGTAGTATCAGTGAGCGTGCTGTCCGGGTGTAGAATTGGGAAGGCGTGCGATCTGAGTTTGACCGAGGACAGATTGCAATGGCCCGGAAGTCCGAGACAAGCATTCCAAAAACTGTGCGACTTGTCGGGTGTTCGAGGACTGATGTGGTGTCTTCAACACGTGGAGAAACAAACGTGAAATCACGTGCAAACGTCGTAGGGTTGGGCGGCCACCCCTCATTACAGATTTCTGATGTCGTAGGCTGGACAGAGTTGTAAAAGAGGACAGGCGGCGAACTATAGAGGGAGTAATATCAAACTCTACTGCTGGACAGAGTACAAATGTGTGTGAACACACAGTGCAGCGAACACTCCTGGCGATGGGCCTCCGCAGCTGACGGAAAAAAAAAAGACGTATGCGCCAATGTTAACACCACGACATCGGCATCTATGACTGAAATGGGCACCTGACCATCGCCACTGGGCAAAGCGTTGCATGGTTGATGAATCCCGATACTTTCGTGCCGATTGGAGGGCGCGAATCACTTTTCTTCCAGGGGAACAGCTCCTGGGCACATGTACAGCGGGATGGAGACAATCTGACGGCGGCTCCATTATGCTCTGGGGATCGTTCACGCGGGCATCCATGGGTCCACTCGAGCTCGTACAAGGAGTATTGGACACTGGTTGCAGACCACGAACACCCCTTCACGACTATCAGGTTTCCCGACGGCCGTGCATTTTTCAGCAAGATAATGCACCATGTCACAACGCCAGGAATGTGATAGAGTGGTTCGAGGAACACAGTGGCATGTACCAGTTAATGTGCTGACCCCCAACTCGCCTGATTTGAACCCAATCAAATACATCTGTGACGTGACTGAACGTGTAGTCAGACTTTCATCCCCCCCCCCCTCCCCGCTTCCCTCCCTCCGTCCACGGAAGTAGCTCACTTGTGTGCTGATGCGATGCCAACTCCCTCCATGTCAAGACGCAACGCCGCTATTATCAGTGCCAAGGGTGGACTTACCGGCTATTAGGTAGGTGGTCGTAATGTTGTGGTTGACCAGTGTATTGTAGAAGCTCGGTTTGCCCCGCCATGCAAGTGCAGAGGAGTGTCTACGCCTTGCCGCCTCTCAGGGACAAACACAATTATAAAACGATGCTTACCGTGGCCAGCAAGCGTCGGCAAACATTAAGTTGTTCCCCATGGTGTGACCTATCAGCCCTGGAGGTTTGATGCAAAGACACTTTCGCCCCTAGAAAATAGCTGTACACAGGTACCTGTGGCGTAGAAGTAAAAATAAACCTGGATTCCACAACATTACAACATAATCTTCAACTTCTACACGGGGGCGTTCAGTAAGGTAACGCAAATTTTTTTTTCTGAAATCAGGCTTGTTTCGTTCAGGATTCCAATATACCATACTATTGCCCACTCTTTTGGCTACTAAAACCTGTTTTTCAACAAAATCTCCGTTCAAAGCCACAGACTTACACTACCTTACTGGAGGGGGGCAAGAGGAGGGGGGGGGGGGGGCTGTATGCCCGCATGGTATCACTCTCCTGGTCGACGTCGGAGCCAATGTCTTGCTGCACCATCCCCGCGGAATGCATCCTTCATTGGGCCAGACAGATGTTTCGCGTTTATTTCACAGTAAAGCATTTTTTATGTTTTCTACGGCTTAGTCTCTTTCAATCCATGCTTCACTGTAAGTGCCCATTTAGGCCCTCATATTCCTTGCAGCGCTCGCCAAAAGCAAACTCTTGAAGTCACTTGTGGTCAGATTCAGCAAGAAGCGCACATTGGTACTGCACGCGCTGAGTGCTAAAAGAAAATTTTCGTTACTCTGCGGCCGTTACATTATCTACCTGGCAGTGAACAGCACGCAAAGGAGAAAACTGTCACTGCGAGTGAAAAAATCTGTGAGCAGACGGCAGAAGGGAAGCTTCGTATTACTTAGAAAATAATTTCTTTCCATGATGAAAACTCGTTTCGAAATTGAGGACAAGCGGGAATAATTACATATTCCTACTTGAACTTTTACAACTAAAATTAAGGACGCAGGACACTGTGATGACAACGGCAATTACTTCTTCCTAGAAGTTACCGGTTACCTGTAGATTACGTGTCACTGGTGGACCTAAGTCTGCCATAAAAACCTATACTTTCGGTTTGTAAACATCGGCATCCTCACCGCTAGCACCACTTCTCTTAGAGATTTCTACAACATGTCTTTTCTGGCAGTATAGTGGAGCAAATTTCCCTGTCATCTCCTCCACTGTTAAATGCGGCCTGCAGACTTCGTTCGTTACTGTAGCGTGTATGTTTGTACCTGTTGTGACAACCTGTGCTTTTGACGAAACACGGCTTCAGTTCATATTATCCATTTAAAATTCTCGTGGTTCTTTTCACTAAGCCATCACATCCTACCTTCCTTCCTTCCTATCGAAATCACTTTGTCAGTACACTAGGCAGCTCTGAAGCGCCAGCTGCGTACTTCACCGCTTGGAAACATACGCGTTATCGAACGTTTCGGCTTCTATCGGTCCTTTCATTGAATATGGTATGGGCTTTCACGAACATGTGTAGACGAGCGTTTGGCTTAGTGTAAAATGCAGCAGAAAGGAGGGGGTGGCAAGATCTGGCGGCCTGCGTAGGTCTGCAGACTCCTATTCTGTGAGAATAGGAACGTGTAAAACCTAGACTATACGTAACCATTTTTCGCCTGTCTTACACAATCATGCAAGCCTGACGTCAATCGCACAGCTCCACTACTTAAAATAATAGCTGGACTTCTAGCGTCACCGAGTATGGGCTGGTGGCGGAGCCACGTTCGAGAGATAAGAATGACGTGTGACCACATGCATGCACAGACTCGTCAACAGTCTTGCAAGTACACAAAGCTCCACCACATCAGTCTTTTGTGACTTAACTAAACTTCTTTCAGTTCAGGCAAGACTGTGAAACTTCTGTCCACAGGTGTCATCTTATTTGATAAATGTGGCACGGTCATGCAAGACTGACGACAAAACGTTTCGTGCAGCCCAGGCTTATCCCACCCAAAACACGTTTCATAAATACGAGTATGTAGGCGGCGCAAAACGTTTTTACGCGCAGTTTATATTACTCTAAAAGCGTACCTGCCCAGGGGGCATCATTTAAAGCGATCTCGTTGCCGGAAGTAACAGCAGAAGTATTAAGGGCAAACACGGTGGCCACTTTAACGCGTTGAACATTTGCGGCTGTGTGCAGCCAACAGGCGGCCGCATATTTTTTATTTTTTTTATTTTCTCGGCGGCCCCCGTGAGTGCGCCGATGGCGCCTAATTGTATTACTGTCGTGCCAAATCAAACACTCGTTCTCCGTAATTAGTTTAGAATACGAAATACGGGCCGCCCATATGGCAGGCCATTAAGCTGCGCGCAGGGGGCGGAGCGCAATGCAAACCAGCTGTCTGCCCCCTTTGTACACATGCGGGGAGCATTAATCCGAGGTGGGGGCCTCGGAGAACACGGCAGCCCGGGGCGTGGCGGCGGAAGGGTGAACCTGGCTCTGCTCTAATGTCTTGAGCAAATCTCCGACCGGCAACAATGTGAGTGCAGGCAAATAATCCAGTCACTGCCAAGTGCAGTCCTCACTGACGGGCGCACCAACAGCAGTAAGCATGTGCGCCGTATAGTCACTTCAGATCAGACCGTGTAATTAAAGCACTTGCTTTAAAAATTCGCTCTGTTCACTGGCCTAAAACGATGACAACTACTAGAGAAGCTCTTCGCTATATACGAAGCTTGTTCGTGAAGGATAGGGATAGGGATCTGTGTAATTTCGTGGGTTATATTACTCCGATTCCCGAGATTTTTCACGGTTGTATTGGTAAAAAAACGTCTGAAACGTATCCGTACACTGGTTATCATATTGGATGTTTCGTCTGTTGTCAATTGTCAAGAACATTACCTGTGTTTTCTTACGAGTTGCAATTATTAATTTATTTTAAGAATGGGTAAGAGATTTTCCATTAAATGCAGATATATCATAAAAAGTGACATATATAACCCCGCAGCCACCGTTGCCTGACAGTAAGGCCGTCGGCACACGGGCCGTGCATCCGAACGTTGAGCGTGCCGAGTTTCTGACGTCGTACCGTGGAATAGCACGTTCGGGAGTATTTCCGAACGTGCAGGGCAATATCTAGCATGTCAGGTATTCTGAACGTGCGTCTGAGCGTTGACCAATGAGATGGCCCAACACCACTTATGTCACATGCACGCCATCTCCCTTGAGCATAGAGTTGTCAAGCGCCATATTGGCATTCATTTCAAGCCTATACGTATATATGCCGTTTCTGAGCACCAGCAAATTGAGAATCACTCGAAAACCCGTTGTTAACTGTGCGATTCGTTGCAATAAAATGAGGAACATCTTATTCGTAGCAAAAGTATTATTGTAACTTGTTCTTGGTACGATTTGTTATAATTAAATTCCAATTAGTAACATAGCTACGGTTAAGCTTTTACAAGTGGCAAGATGGTAGGATTGGCTGTCAACGGTTTGTTGTCGGTTTAGCGTAGCGAGGAACGTTACTGGAATCCTAACCAAATACTTGAAATGACGGTGGTTCGCGCCTCGCCATTGGTTTAATCCACGGGACAGCTTGCACTACTTGTATAAAGATTTTTGCTCCTTTTTCTTTTGAGTTTCGTAATTCGTATCTGCTACTAGGTAGGAACAGTGATCGAGAAAGAATGACCTTGGGGTTTTACTCAAATGTGGGAATGGTGAAATAATGTTTATCTTATGTTAAGAACTGTTGCAAATTTGTATCTAACTGTTTGTAATGGAACTTTTCTAAGCCTGTGCCCTTGTTCATTGGACAAGGTAATTTCCTTTGTGTCTTAAAACATGATCATGGATATTGAAGTTTTTATTTGTGTATATTACATATAGACTAACGTGACTAGCATATGGACAATGGAAGAAATGTGCGTTTTAATAGAGCTAACGTGGGTTACGCGCTCGTTTAGTAAACAGTGTAATTTACGAACTGGAAACATCAAACAACTACCGCTGGAGTGCGTTGCGATAGCGTATACCACGTTAGGTCCCACGCACCGTATGCTCAAGTCGTATCGTTTCCGAGCGTTCAGCAGCACGTTGAACTCAGACGTTCAACGCTGACGTTGGACAGCACGGTCCGTGTGCCCACGGCTTTACTGTCGGGCAGCGATGGCTGTGGGGTTAATAACCACCCACCAGTCACAGTTCAGAAGATATGATGCCATACAGGCCTACAATGAAATTCGTGATAAATTGCCACATCGTGCATGACGTTTAAATTTATTACTTTTGTGGTATTAGCCCTTTTGGCAATAAATGCCGCTACATGCACATGCAAAATTATATCATGGTACCGCACATATTTCAGGAGCTACGACATCGTAAGCACAGAAATGGGTGTAAAAATGTCGCATCATGTATAGCATTTTAATTTATTTTATGTTTAAAACTAAAACACTATTTGCAAAAAAAAAAATTCGCAAAACTGTATCCCAGATACGCAGAGGAGGAGGAGGAGGTGGTGTACAGACAGAGGGGGATGAGGAGACGAACAGAGAAAGAGAAAGGGGCTGAGAGGACGGAGAGAGGTTAGAGGCGGTGAACAGGGAGGGGGGGGGGGGAGGTGATGAGACAGACGGAGGGGGAAGGACGAAATGGAATGAAAGGATTGGAATTCATAACTGGCAACACAGGGTACTCAGCTAGCTTTGTTAGAAAAAGAGAATAAAATTTAACAAAGTTTTAGAAGTGTTGACCCATTGCTTTCAGTGGGTCTGATGTGAGTAAAACAAGATGGCCGTGAAGAAGTTGAAGATAACGGACGTTCTGGACATCCCCATCACATCAACAAACGATGAAAAATGGAGCAAGCTGAACAAATGATTATGAATGATCGCCGAATCACGCTCACAGAAGTAGTTGTTGACGTTGGCAGATGAACTGGAACATGTCACAAAATCTTTTCGACTTTTTGGGTATGAAACGTGTGGCAGCAAAATATTGTGACGAAGTGTCAAATTTCTAGCAAAAACAGCGGCGAATGTAAGTTGCTCTGGGGTGCTAAATGAAGTTGACAACAATGCGGAAGTACTTAAACGTGTCATAACAGGTAAAGAAACATGGGTGGTACAGGTATGACGTCGAAGCCAAGACTCAATTGTTCCAGTGGACGCACTATGAATTTCGAAGAGGGAAAGATGCTAAGCTCGGTAAGTGTGGTCGAATGTGAAGGTTCTGCTCATTGTTTTTTTCGAAATAGCGTCTCAGTGCATCATGAGCCCGTGACAAAAGGTCCATCATTCAATAAAGAGTACTACTTACAAATTCAACGCCGTTTGCGGGAAGCAATCCGAAAAAAAGCTATTTGTGGTGAGACAATTCATGGCTTCTGCACTATCAGAAAGCACCTGCTCACACTTCATTGTTTGTTCGTGAATTCTTGGTGAAAAACAGTACTCTAATGATGCGCCAGACTCCATATTCGCCAAATATGGTTCGGTGTGACTTTTTTCTATTTCCATCTACTTTGAAAGAGAATAACGCACACGAAAAACAAAATTACTTCCAAAAAATGATAACACCACGTGACAGAGAGAGAGAGAGAGAGAGAGAGAGAGAGAGAGAGAGAGAGAGAGAGAGAGAGAGGGGTCATAAGTCAGAAAAGAGGCTCGACCTGCAATACTTTTCCCTTCATACTGACACAAACCGTGTTCAATATGTGACCGTTATAGTGGCTGAGTTGTCGCGAGTATATTTAAGTCTGCGTCTTGACACACGGCGTCACCGTACGTCACATATCTGGAACAATGTGTCCCCGCTGTGTCTGATTTTGGCCTGGACAAAGACTACGGTCCTATAAAGAACTCCCAGAGGCACATGTTCCAGAGGTCGTGGCAGCGAACTTCAACAGCCATAAAACTTTTCGCTAGTGTCAGCATAAAACGCGAAGCGATCGATCTGAAGGCCGTCTAGCATGCACAACGACCAGCAAGTTCGTCGGAAGAACCGTACGGCGGTGCTGGCGCGCTTGCTCAATATTTATTCTGGGGAGATTCCCACCGTCTCTCTGGGTGAGCGGCGCCCAACCTTCAGGTAAAATCGGTGGCGCTTCTGGGTGGCCAGCGACGCCCCTGCACACGTTATGGCTGAAATATGAGTTCGAAGGCGCAAGTTTTCTCTCATTTCCCGAAACTAATTGCTAAGTTTCCATTGCTTCTGAGTTCGAAGAATTGTTTATTATCTTCTGGTTTAATGGTGGAACTCCAGATTGATCGCAGACAAAATGAGTTTTTTATGTGAGCAGGATTCCTGTTAGTTCTAAGAGGGCACGTCGTTCCGGATACACATAAGAGATTGCTGTGTACATTAGTAACTGTTATTAACGAAACGTAAACATCGTCGGATCCGACTGTTTCTCCATAAAAGAGTAAAAAAAACACACACACACACACACACACACACACACACACAGTACTGTGAATAGCAGTACATAACTGCATGAGGAACAGCTCTTCATCAGAGTAACCAAAACCAAACACGGGAGAATCCACTTCCACATCCCGCGAGCAGCCGGAGGTACTGTCCAACTGTGTGAACCCAATGCTATCTGAACAAGCGGAATGGAATGGAATGAAATGAAATGAAGACAAACACTGAAACTAAGGGTAAACGTATTAGTAGATGAAGTTGGAGGAGAAGCAGGAACGGTATTGAGAAAGAAGAAACGGTATACAGCACGGGTTCCCAGATTTCGTCCCTACTTAACTACCACTTTCACCTTTTTAGAAATTTGGGCGTACCAACACAGCTTGTTCACTTTTCGACAAAACCTGAATTGGGTGATGTGGGCGGTGCGGAAGGCTGAGCGACGACTGCTAAGGACGGGGGGTGGGGGGGGGGGGGGTGACGAACGTTACAGGGGGAATAATTTTCGCCTCTTGCTCAGTGCTAACACATATACGGTTTCATTGGTCCACGAGCGTCGCGTCGGATAACGTTGTGGAAGCTGCACAATATTGTGAACGAGACAGCTGCTCGTCATCTTCAGGTGCTTACTGACGTGTTGCTGCAGTGGCTCGCCAATGTATACGCTGCTCGCTAGAAAAGCGCATGCGCGAACGGGCCGCTATGACATTGTAGACGAATCACAGAGCACGGCGACATTCAATGCCCCCTGCCTGAGAAACGGCCTGCGGTCTTCGCAAACCGCGACGTGGGAAAAGCGCGGCCGCAAATCGCGACTCCCTGTGCGCGC